>NW_024609868.1:1105699-1290791 GCF_016920785.2 Ixodes scapularis | reverse complement strand
TTTTTATTTTTGGCGTTTGATTTTCCCGCCGCTCGCCTCCTCGCTTCTTTTGATCGGTGACGTCAAAAATCAGGAAATTTAGAAGCTTTGTAGGCGACATCTCTATAACATTTAATTACGGCAATCTTAAAACATGTTTTTTAACGCAATTGCGAACGCACTACGGCCCTTCTTTTTGAAATACCAAAAATCGGGAGTTCGTTGTGGTGCCGTCTCCTGGATTTGTATCCTCCAACGGAAAACAGGCGACACCGCTCAAAACCGGTCCGCCGCAACGCCGGCGCCAGCCGGCGCTCGCTCCTTTCCTCCTCGCTTTGGGTCGCCATGGCAACAGCAGGGAGTGGTGACAGGAAAGTGGACTCTCAGGTCTCCTCAATTTTTGACGTCAAGGCACCGGCGCCGATCGCGCGGGAACTTCGAATTCGGCATTTGGAAATTGTTTTTTTACTTCACGAATACTGAATTCCCAAATCTCAAATTTTGAGGGTAATGTCCCGGCATCGTTTTCAATCGTTTCGGATAATAAAAAAAAAATATGATTTTGATGTGTCAGTGCCCCTTTAAGGCCCGTTCACACACGTGCAACCGAGTACGACCGAGAGAGACAAGACCGGTTTTGAAGCTCCCTGCGACACTGTAAGACCCGATACGCTGCTGCGGAGCAGGTTCTAAGCCGTCGCATGATGCTTAAAAACCGGTCTTGTGGTTGCAAGAGTGTGAGCGGCGCTTTTACGACCGCCCTTGCTGCTGAGCGGCGCGGTCGTAAGAGGCTTAAGACCCGTTCACACTCTTGCTACCGAGTGTGACCGAGAGAGAGACAGGTTTTTAAGCCTCCTGCGACGTCTTAGGACCGGATGCGGTGCAGCGGAGCTGGTCCTAAGACATCGCAAGAGGCTTAAAAACCGGTCTGGTCTCTCTCGGTCTTACTCGGTCGCAAGAGTGTGAACGGGCCTTTGAAGGCCGGCGTACCTCGGTTTTCGGCAGGGAAGATAATCGTCTTAGTGCTCCCCTCTCCTGAGCTGCGGGGGCAGCCAATTTGGGGCCAGGTAGTACGGGGAGAGGATACAGGAAAGGAGGGGGCGGGCACAAGGTAGAAAGCGCGAAGTGTACGTCGGCCTTTAAAGGGATGCTGAACCGAAATCTGGATTCCACAAAACACGCGGCAAAAGCGTGCAGCGGGGTGCTACAAACATCAAAACATCGCTCATACAGCGATATCTCAAACGAATGACCGTATTTTTGAAGAAAAGGAGGCGCATTTGACAGAAATGTTCACGTCATGTTTCTCCGAGAAGGAGAGCGAACGGCCTCGCGTCTTCTACGCGTCGCCGCCTTGACGGAATGAAGCGAAGAGGGGAGTAAACTAGGTATCCTCACGTCACGCGCCTCGTCGGCCTCGTTCAATCTCGACCTCTTTTTTCAAAAATACGGCTGTCCATTCGAGATATCGCCTTACGAGTATTGTTGTATAGGGATTGTAGTGTCCCACCTACATCTCCTGCATTATTTTTTCTGATATCCAAATTTCGGTTCACCAACCCTTTAAGGGCGATTCAGGCACTCGCGTTGAGTACAACCGAGTGCGAGGGTTTCTATGGCAACAGCTTCATCGGCTTCAACAAAAACCGGTTTTTACCCCGTCTTGTTAGAGCTGACACAGCTGTTGCCATAGCAACCCTCGCACTCGGTCGGATTCAACGCAAGCGTGTGAATCGCCCTTCCGGGCGCTTGCCGCCAAAGCGCGGAGGAAGGCGTGCGAGATGGATGGTTTCGGAGGCGGAACTCGGCGGCGTTGCGGATCGAGTGGAAGAAGTTGCCAACACGGAAGCGGGGGAGGAGGGCACGACCGCCACCATTCTCGATGTCGGGCAGATACGCGTCGTCCTTCGCGCAGTCCACGAGAGCCGTCTCCGCTGAATGGGGAGCGCGCAAAGCGGGCCACTGACCCAGAGGAGGCGAACCGCGAAGCGCTACCCGGAATCCCGTGCGCGGCCACCGTAGCCAACTCTTCTCTCGGCCGCGGTGCACGGCGCCCAACGCGGTCGCCTTCTGATTCCGGTCGCCCTTCTCCTTCGGCCTGTGTTCGTTCGTCTGGCATGCGCTGCCGTCACCAGCTGGGTGCACGGTGTGCCGGGAAACTTGTCCTAAAGCCCCTTCATGTTTCAAAAGTAGCGCAAGATTCGTCGATGCACGAGGCACATGCAACGGGCGGTCCTTGAAAAGATCATGGCGGCACAGCTCAGCACTGAGCCAGATTTCAGACGACATGAATTTCCCAGAAGTGGCGCGCGGCACGTTCCTCGAGCATTTCTACAACAATGAATGGCGCCACTTTACCCAGGATAGAGGGGCTTGTCCGAGCTCACATCGACGTCCCGAACATCGGTTGCAAGCTAAGAAAAAACCGGAAACGCCACTCAGAGGAAAATGTAATCCTACGCCGAGAAACGCCAGCCAATCGTTTTCATGACGTCACGATTCCGTGGACCAATCGTGATCCATTTGAAGAATAAAAGCTCAACATGGCTGCTTGCCTTAGCAACGCGACGCTAGTTTCTCGTGACAATTATTCTGCTTTTTTTGCACCGTGTTTTACGTGCCCGAGGTTACGCCACGAAATTTTAATGGTATCGGCTTGCGTTTGCAGCAGTTTTTGCGCGACAACGTGAGAATCCAGCGACGCTATCGCCAACGAAAATTTCGAAGCGGGCGCGAGGCTTAGCACTGCTGAGAGGTATGTTAGACGGTATGTTAGACACTATCTTGGACAGAAAATGATTTGGGAAGACGGTACATTGGACATGACTTTCTTTCTTTACTAAACAGCTATTTCGTTGACGAAAACGTATTCTAACTTATTTAAATGTCCTGAATGAATTAAATAAATATTGTAGTAGTTTAAGACACGTTTCCTGGAGGAAGAAAAAGCAACGTTGCTAGCGAACTACTCTCTCGACGCGGAGGCACTTCAGATGGGCGCAATGCGCTTGTGGGTGGAGCTAAAAGATTGTTCTCAGGTTGCATCCGACTATAGGTGGCGCAAGCTACCGCCCTATACGTGACATTGTGCACGTGCATTGCTGCCGAGCGCGTGCCATTGTGCAACGTACGCTTGGCCGTACCGAATTTGTTTGGCTGGGCAAGAAGCAGCAGCAATGAGCACCAGCAAGGCGCGATAAGGTCACGTGCAAGACAAAGGCTGTGGGTACAGACCACACCGTGGTACAGACTCAACTGGCGTCGCTCGAGGAGGAGGACGAAAGAAGGAGGGAGAGGTCGCCGAGGCGTCGCACTCCCCGAGCGCAGTGCGACGCCAGATGTATCTGTACAGAGGCTGTGTGTTCCAAATCTCACTCGAATGGATCCGAGCTACTCCGGCGGACCATGTCACCTAACAAGATAGAGCAACGCTGGACGCGGATAAGTTTTTTAACGCCAAGGTATAGATAGAACCCTGGGGTGAGAGTTAATTTTGCGCGTGGCCTAGAGTGCCTTCATACACACGCGCGCTTTTGCTTGAGTGGTGACATCTCAGCCATTTTTCCGCTCAATCGTTTTTTTTATTCATTTTGAAGTGCGCGCAATCCGGTGTCGCTCAGCTCGAGCGCGTAGCTTTGGCTAATGCATAGACGCCATTTTACCGCCCGATTCACGCACCGAGTGCGCGAGAACGTCACGCGCTGGCACATTCAGGGCAACAATGGATGTCCTCACCCTGACACAGACAGACATCTAGGCACCCTAGCGTGGCCTTGGAAGTGGCTCCAATGCTCGAGTTACCGTGCAGACAAGGAGCGCATTCTGGGATCAGGCGTCCTTGACTTTGTCTGCGCTGCAGGCATTTGTGCCACCTTGATGAGGTGAAACGGCTGCAGGAACAGAGCTCCTTTTCAAGTCGGTGGACAAGCCGAATGCAAAACTGTCGTCCAGGTCCTTCTGGCCACTGCTGGCTCTCGGCGTCTCTTGGGAAGCCGCCGATCCGAAAGCGGCCGTGGTTGGTTCGAGGTCGGCCGCCTGTGGAAAAGCCGCACGAGGAACTGCTGGGACGCCGAGGAGGCACTCGGGGCCGCAGAGGTCCCCGGCCGGGTTGACCGATCTGGGTCAAGCGCACGCTTCTTCTCTGGGCCTGACGGCGTGACAAGGCGGCGCCGAAACTGGGTTGACTTTCGATGCTCTGGATTGTGCGAGAGTGTCGTCCCCTGCCGTCGACGCTCTTCTCCGGCCGCCATTGGTGTGGACGCCCGGGAGAAATCCTGCGGCGATGTGTTCTGGGCTCACGCGGCTGGAGAAGACGGTCGGCGTGGGAACGCTCGAGTTTCTTGACCTCCAACGGAGAGGTTCGGTCGTTGCCGAAAGAGATTTTTTCCCCCTTTTAGCACGTTTTGTAGCGGTTGGAATGGGGTGGGAAACGTACAAACAATATATTTCGTGCTTGATCTTTTGAATGCACGTGCGCACGACTACCTGGGCGCCAATGGGAATTGTCGAGCGCACTGTTCACACTCTTTGAGTCGATCGTCTCACGGGGCGGGCTGATGGGTTCTTTCCAACTGTGCATTCAACGAGGCCACATTTCACGTGGCATCATGGCCGGTGGTTCCTTTAGGGGGGGGGAGGGAGGGAGGGAGGGGGAGAGAGGAGAGGAGGAGGAGGAGGAGGAGGGAGAGAGAGAGGGGGGGGGGGTCGAACGGCTTGCCGTGCGAGTCCACAGACCGTCCCAGCGTTTGCACATGACGTCAATCTGCCATTTTGTTTGTTTTTTCAAACAAATTTAGTACTTTGAAGGATTACATCGCAACCGGTTGAGATGTCAGCGTGGTAAGACATAAGCTTATGTGCTCTACGAATTTGAGGGGTCGTATAAATCCTTGGGATGCTCGAGTTTGACACACGCCAGATAGCTCCCAACAACAAAATGGGGGGGGGGGGGGGGGGGGGGGGGGATGAGATGAGGAAATTTATTAACACGCACACACCACGAACCGAGGCTTTGTTAATACATTTAAAATCATGCGATGTTTATACACCTGCTAATTGTATTGCAGCAATTAAGCTCAATTAATTTTTACTAAATGTTATTAAATGTGTCGAAGTTGAAAACATAAATATCGACTGTAGCAGAACTCAGTGCATCAGATAAAATAAAAAGTATTAAATCTCTTTCGGGTTATTGTTTCCTGTCAACGCTTACTTTTATCAACGTAGTCAAACACAAAGTTTTAACATTATGTTCTTTTTCGACCGTTCCGAGTTGCAGGCTCTGCCTTGTATGACTGTGTGTTCACTAAAACAAAGATTCACAGCAACCCTTTTGCATTGACAGAGCGATTTGAAAATAAATACAATATTTTATATTGAAACTTTTGGCAAGCAATCTTTCTTAGAATAATTTGCCACCGAGGGGAGAGGCACAGCGGAGCATGCGCTTCGGTTCTCTTTCAAGAACGACGGTCGCTACCCGGAATGCTTGGATAGAAAATTGTGTACCATTGCGATTCACACGATTACCAGCGACCTCCGGGCTTCCCCGTGCCCCATTGTTCGGCAGCGCTATAAGTTGCAGAGTGAATTTTACTACAGTATGAAATGCGGGACATTTTGAAGATTTGGGAATTCGCTTGCGGGACGCGGGACACAAGCCCCCAATGCGGGACAGTCCCGCGAGTCGCGGGACGGGTGGTCACCCTAGACTAGTAACCCCCAAGATGGCTGATGGCGCTAAGGAGGGCGTCGTCGTCTGACCTTGACGGCGAGCCTGCGTAGCCAAGGGCAGATATGAAATGTAATTGCGGAGAGGCCGACACGGTGCGGATAAAGAATGGGAAGTGACAGCCACAGATAAGCTCCGGCAGCGACAGACCGCCTTGAGCCGCCATCATGGAAAGGGCGCACGTGGCGTATCCTCGCCGTCGTCCTGGCAACGGAAGCCACGCGCTGCTTCCTGCCAGTTTTGTTTATTGACACCCAACGGTTCTTTTACTAGCCGTCAATATTCAGTTCCTCTGACGGATCGCGACATCAAGCAGCTAGGGGACGTATCGGCCGAGGCCACGGCAGAATCCAGACCACGTCCAGACGGTCTCGTCCCTCTGGATCAAGATGACGCGCACCCGGCCACCGTGATGTGAAGGCGCGGCGACCGCCGTTTCGACGCCTCGCATGCCATAATCGTTCACCGCGGATCGCATTTGAACTCTCAGGCGCCCGGGGTCGTTACGACGCGAGTGCGAGGACGCCTCGTCGATCGGCCGGTGCAGCGGATCCACAGCTGAGAACAATGATAGGCGACGCCAGTGTGCATTTCGACGGGACCTCAGCCTGCGTCCTGGAGCGCGTGGCGGGCACCGCGCGAAAAGCCCTGGCCGTCGTGTCGCTCGAACCCGGGCCCCGCGTGCAGCCGGCGGCCGACGCCACCCGGGCGGACGCGGGTCCTCTCGTGCTGCCGGCACTTCCGCGAGCCAGGCGGGGCGTCCCGTTGCGGCCCTCGGCCCCCCGCCACGTGGCACCGGAGGTCCTGAACAGGCTCCGCGGGTGTCGTGTTAACAACGGGTGAGCGGACTCTCGCCTCCCCTCTTACCACCGCGTCGCTGGGCTTGGCTTTCAAACGCTGACTTTAATAGTGATCGGCCGAACGTTTGTCGTATCGAAAATTGGGTCGACCAAACTTGCACACATTCGGCATAAGATTGGCAGGATCGCAAATTTGCTAGACATGCTGACCTTTTTTTCCCTTCTGATGAGAAATCTTTCCAGCGATCGTTAAAGCATTAAATATGAAATGTTATACGTACATAGCTTGCGTGTGATGTCATTTGCAGCCGTGCCAGTATTTTATGTGCCATGAGCATTCGGTTCGCCCTGTTGGTTTCACATTGCAGAAGTTGTAGTTAGACGAAACCATTAAGTAGAAATAACCGTCAGTACCAGGACCGTACCCAGAAAAAAATTTCGGGGGGGGGGGGGGGGGGGGGGGTTTCGGGGACGACGGCGACCATTTTGAAAATGTCTATTGTCTTATTTTTGCCTATGAATCATGTGCATCGGTGGCATATAATGGAGAGTTATAGCAAACCGAAGAACCGGTCCCGGTTTGGTACCCGGTAGCCGACCGGTGCCACTGCGCGTGCGCAGAGGTGGAGATTAAAATCGGCTGGCTGCAAGTGCACCGACCAGGGCCATACCCAGAAAAAAATTTCGGGGGGTGGGGGGTGGTCAGAACCCCCTAACCCCCCCCCCCTGGTTACGGCCCTGGCCAGTACCATAGTGACAATTGCGAGCTTTGTATTCTACAGGATACATTGTCATTGTCATTTTATTTTTTTATTTGCAAAATTACAGCGACCTACGGTACACTACCAGTGTAGCATCCTGATCGGTGCAAGTGTATTTTATCTTCCTCCGCGCGTCGTTCACCTGAGACTCCACAGGATGAGGCTACGATGATACTGTTAGTATGCACGTTTTTTTACGTGGCGTCAGCTTTGCATGCAAGTGTGCATTCTATTTTCACCGCATTCCTTGTTGAAAACATTTTTCACTTGCACAGAGCATTACATCCATTCAAAAGCCAAAGATCAAGAAGGAATTCATTCTTGATCTTCTGCTCTCGAGACTAAGTACTTGGCAACAACCACACACACTCGTGCAAACTGATAAACATTCAGTGCTATTACTATCTGTTACCCTCTATACTCCAATCACCCTTAAAGGACCGGTAATGCAATGATTTTAATGTTGAAAGAATTTGCAGTTTGTATACTTTATATTGTTTATCTAGCCACAAGTGACAGAGAATGTGCCACCTGGCCCCTGAAAACCACTATTCCGCTGTGTCGATCGCTCGCCGCGACCTCTGGCAACTAGTGGTGCAAAACTATCGATAGTACTATCGATAGTATCGATAGTTTCTAGAAATCTGACTATCGATAGTAAAAAAACTATCAATAGTTCTATCGATAGTCGACTATCGAAAAACTATCGATAGTACTATCGATAGTCGGCTATCGAAAAACTATCGATAGTACTATCGATTGTCGACTATCGGAAAATTATTGTTCATCGACTATCGGAAAACTATCGATAGTCGACTATCGTAAACCTATCGATAGTACTGTCGGCAGTTTACTATCGATAGTTTTACGACACTAGTAGTTTCCGTCATTCCCTCTTCTCTTTTTCTCGCTTTATTTTTTAAAATGGGACACCAACTAGCCCAAGCACTTACCATCCCAACTTTGGTTCAGGTTTCAGTGATAACGAAGACGGGATTTTGGGCGAAGAGAGGAGGAAGGGAGGCGAGCGGCGGTGCGGCAACTGTGTTCGCTCTAGTGGTACAAAAATACTGATAGTACTATCGATAGTCTCCATGGCCGCCAAAAATCTGACTACCGATAGTAAAAAAACTATCGATAGTACTACCGATAGTCGACTATCGAAAAACTATCAATAGTAGTATCGATAGTCGACTATCGGAAAACTATTGATAGTACTATCGATAGTCGAGTATCGATAAACTATCGATAGTCGACTATCGATAGTTCTGCGATACTATCGATAGTTTTTCCAAAACTATCGATAGTATCGATAGTCGATTTATCGATAGTTTTGCATCACTACTGGCAACCCTTGAAGAGTCGACGATTGCGGAGGAAGTGGCTAGAGTCTCTGAAGAGAGAACTCCACGGGAAACCAGGTGATCTCCCAGAGACGTCGCTGGAAAGACGGCGTGAGAGTTAAAATAAAAACTGGTGCGTGCAAGAAAACATGGTTTTCTGTTTTTCATTCTATAGAGGACAGATATTAATACCCGCAGGTAATTGGCCAAAGTCTGAAAATCGTTGCTGGGCCCCTTTAAGCTGATACTGCAGACAATACCACAAGCACACGAGTGCACAAGATTGCTGGTTTGAAGCATTCTCTGCAGACCAAGCACTCGCGCTAGAAATGCCCGTCTCAAAGCCAGGGGCGTGGGCTAGCTCACACCTGTAGCTTTGGGTGCAGTTTCAGCTTCAGGGTGAACAAAGTAGTCTTGTGCTTTGCTGCAGATCACCCTTCGAGTGTTCATTTGGCCCTTCGGCACCGTGGCTATTCAACGCTGTGATTTCAAAGGGCCTCATGTGACCCAGAGCAAAAAAATCGTTCTAAAAGTTTAACCATTTTGTTGTCCTTCTTCAGTTGTTCGTCCTGTCAGCCACCAGTCAGCATGCTAGTGCATGTGCTTTGCACTTCGCAGATGCACAGACATTTGTCGAATCTTTAAAGGATTTTCCTATAAAACTTTTGCATGTGCCGCACTTTGTGGAATCCAAATTTAGATTGATTCGACCCATCACTAACCTTTTGTAGGATTAATTATGCTTTCATCGACAGAAATATGTGTAATGTGAGACTGTCAACTTCTACGGTGTTGGTTTGAGAATACATTGACTCCCAGCTTCTACCATGTTTTTGCAGAGATCATCGAAGTTGTCATTTAAATGATCACCATGGTCGTGACCTCACGGGTAGTGGTCATGACCGGACACCACTGAAACAGACAATAAAGGTGTGGGAAAAAAAGTGACTAAGGATTGATCAGTACAGTCACGTGCACTAATTCTCATTCTCTAGATCTCTCACACACACTGACAGTTACACATAAGTAGAAAAAGTGAAAGCCGTTTACAACTCTCTGTAACACCGAATTAGAGCGCAGCTCTTGAGGAGGAGGAGGGAAGGGTACTGGGGGGGGTCACGTGACGGTGCCGATGATGCCATCAGTGACGTCACTGATGACGTCATCAGTGACGATGACGATACGGATTCCGATGACGTCATCAGTGATGATGGCGATGACGATGCGGATGCCAGGGACATCATCAGTTACGTCACTAATGACGTCATCAGTGATTATGACGATGACAATGCGGATGCCGGTGACGTCATCAGTGACATCAATTGGTGACGTCATCAGTGATGATGATGATGACGATGCGGATGCCGGTGACGTCATCAGTGACGATGACGTCATCGGGGAGGTCACGTGACCTCGCTGGGGTGTCACGTGACCCTGGGGGGTCACGTGACCTCGGGGGGGGGGGGGGGGGGGGGGGGTCACGTGACCTCGAAGGAGGGGGTCACGTGACATCGGAGGGGGGGGGGGTCACGTGACCTTGGGATGACCTTGGGGGGGGTCACGTGACCTTGGTTGTCACGTGCACTTTCTCATTCTCTAGATCTCTCACACACACTGACAGTTACACATAAGTAGAAAAATATGTCTTTCATTAATCTCCCATCATAAGACTGTGGGTACAGCAAGCAGCACGGACAGGGTAGGTGTGTTTGTGTCTTAGATGGGCATTTTTAGTTATGAATGTTATTTTAAACATCAAATAAGAAAGGAGAAAACACTTGAGTGAACAAAGGTTCTTATAAGTTTCACTGGAGAGACATTTGATTAAAGTGGTTGTTTCACTTGTTGCAATGGAAACCACTTCTAACACCACTTTAAATTTTCACGTGGGACAGGTCTTTGCCAATGTGCCAGATGGCATCCCGCGTAAACTTTCTCAGTTGCCCCTTTGCAAGTTGAGTGGCATTCTTTTTGTTCGGTGGAGCTCCACCAGTTTTGCAGAGATGTCGGTGCAAACGAGGCAGGCATTAGGTGCAACCTCTGAAGACCTGCCTCTCTTCCACCATACAGGGAGCCTTCCTTGAGCCTGGATGGGTCCTGCATCCTCGAGGAGCGGCCCATGAGCGAGCCGGAATCCCAGGCCTGCTCTCCGCAAGGAGGAGACACCCAGCACACTGCACAGGCCGGGGACTGCGACGGCAGCACAGCTACCTCGGAACCCTCCGCATCGACTGTCGGCGCCACCCCTCCCTTTGTGACCACCGCCGGTGCCGCACCTCCGGCCAACAGCTGCGTGCCTGCTGCAACCACTCCCGTCAGCAAGGCGGACATGGAGCTTCTGGCACGACTCGAGGAGCAGAACAGGCAGGTGCTTCCTGTTCCCGGCAGGGGGAGTGTCCTCACACAAAGATCACGGTCATTCTATCGTGTCACAGCTAAGTTTATTGCAGAACTTGGTGGTGGTGGAGGGGTACACGGGATTAGGGATGGGGTTGTGTGTGCCACAAGCCTCTCTTTTGTGTCGTTGCCAGCTTTTTTATTGCAATGCCAAACCATTCTCACGTTTTCTCTTCTGGGATTTTTGGATTACAGTATTTTGTACGTGAAGCAAGTTCAGACTGAGTCCCCGCAAAATGGTCATCTCAGTTCCAAATTATACTTTAGCGAGTCGAGTTTACAACTGCAAGCACCTGTAGCTTATTTGACTCGCACGCATCTGAAGCGGCATTTTTATTGAGCATTGGATGCTGACTACTTTGTCAGAAATTTTATGATAGAAAATAATCGGTGAAATATTGCACATCCCAGTCTAGCTTGGAACAAGTTGCTTCTGCCCTAAAATTCTCTCCAGTACGTTTGTGCCACAAGATGAAAACATCCTGGTTGTTCTGGGGCACTAGAGACATAAAGAATAATTATTAGTATTATGTCATTGTTATTAATATTATTATTACTATAATAATGCAATGGATCTGGTGGGATGCCTGGTGCTGTCTTCCCGTTTTTCACATCCCTGGGGCATCTCCGCAGGCTGCTGGAATCGGACTCCAAGTCCCTGAACTCCCTGACGTCTACGCATTCGCGCAAGTCCTCCGACACGAGCCAAGTGTCGGTGGCGTCCGGGGCGAGCCAGCAGAGCTCTGCCGCCATGGACGACGAGGCTGAGGACACCTGGGTCCTCTGGGGCCGCATGGTCAACGAGTGGGACACCTACACCAAGAAGAAGAACGCCTTCGTCAAGGTCAGCCCCCTTGACTTTCCTTTTTGGCGGAGACCCGCTCTTTACCAGGCCTCGCACTCTGCAGTCAGAAGTTTTGTATATTCCTTTCCTTTGACGGGGATCCCTGAAGGCCTTCTTTCTCGAAGCCCTCAACCATTAGTCAATAAAGCTTTCTTTTTTTTTTTTTTATCCTGGCTGTTCCACGAAGAGACCAGACCATCTGCGCCGAGTGGGCGGGGTCGACTATTCTTTATCCTGAGGCTTCAGAGTAGGTTTGCATCTGTTTAGTTTTCTTCATTTACCCCTTTGTCGTTGTGGTCATCCAATACCACCCCTCAAGGGATGGGATCCCCCATCACTTTCGCCAATCCACAAGGGGTTCCCGAAACATGGGTAATTGAGGACTTCTGAGTTGGAGAAATAAGCGCAACGGAAGCTGGTCTTGAGAAGCCAAACAACCTTTCTCTTTCACTCGCAATTATCTCTATCGTCAGTTCTACACCGCATTCTCCTCGCGCAATTTTTCTAATTTTGACTAACTACGGTATACTTCGTTTCAGCTTAAGTCCAGACGGATCTGACACTACGGGCTAATGGAACCAATTAAGCAGAGTCTAAAGCGCAAATCACTGGGCCCTTCCTGTTTATGATTGTTTCAGCGATGATGGAACACGTACAGAACGGGCAACATGATGGTGCGCTTTTGACACTGTCTGATTGGTTCCATCAGCTCGTAGTGTCGGCTGCATCTAGACTTAAGGTGAAACGAAGTATAGTAGTGTTCAGAATTAACGCCGCTCATTCATAAAGCGGGAAACAGGAATCAGTTTTTACTTATGTGCTTGCTTTCACGGGACACGGATTTCTGAGGATTTGCCGCGAATAATCCGCTTAGTCGGGTTTTTCGGAGGTGGAATGCGGAGAGGCCGTAAACCTCGTGGATGTCGCAAAAAGGGGCAACAAGAAACGCTCTGGGTTGGTGTTGTTGCACGGGTGTGCCTCCTACACGACGAGGCTGTGGTGCTGGAATTTCCATGTCGCCGACCGGAGGCAAGACGGAGACGTCCGAGCTCCAGTCGAACGCTGAAGCGTCGCTCGAGTTCTACCCTATGCTTGTCTCCAATAGGTGGCATGAAAAAAATTTACCAATCAATCGATCAATCGCTTTATTCATGGCCTCGAAGCCAACAAAGCACCTAGACAAAAAGCTGCCCGAGGCAGCTTGACATGGTCTGGGGCCCATCTCAAATTTGTCAGCGGGACATTTATTGTAGGACACAAAAGCAACCTGCGTAAAAAAAGAAAGATTTGCAGAATAGTCAAACGAAGGATAATAAAATAAAAAGTTGCTCAACTTCTAGCAATGGTATCTAGGAGTCGTGTCCCGACAACTGTGCCTGGGAGAAAGGGGTTGTATGTTCCGACTTGTGGCTCTCCAATCCCAGGAGCAGGTGCGCAAGGGGGTGCCCCCGCACTTCCGGGCCATCGTCTGGCAGCTGCTGTGCAACGCTCCCTCGTGTCCCGGCCGGGAGCAGTACGGGGAGTACCTGAAGGGGGCGTCGCCCTGCGAGAAGGTGATCCGGCGGGACATTGCGCGCACCTACCCGGAGCACGAGTTCTTCCGGGAGAAGGACGGGCCGGGCCAGGAGGGCCTCTTCAACGTCATGAAGGCCTACTCTCTGCACGACCGCGAGGTGGGCTACTGTCAGGGGAGCGCCTTCATCGTCGGCCTGCTGCTGCTCCAGGTACCCCCTCCGCACGTTCAAATACACCCTTCCGGGAATACCTTCCATGTCTCTTCAACGCACTACGGCAATCCGAGGTACGGCGCGTGAAGCATTGCCCACAAGGATTATGTTTGTTTAGCATTTTGCGATTTTAGAATGCAAAGAAAGCAGGACAATAACAAAACGGGGTACATGTCGGCTCCGGGATGTGGTCGCCCTATCTTCTATGTGTTTTGGACTCGCAGTGATAAGAGAGAAGGAATTGAACCTGGGTCCGCTGCGTGCAATGCAGAAGCATTACCACAGAGCTATGCCATAGCGTTAACAGCCTGCTTTATACTAAGAGTTCTTGTAGTACCCGATGCCCACTGCACACGGTCTCTGGAAAACTGCAGAGAAACAGCCGATAACAAAATACCTCCATAGCACTGTAAATGCCAAGAGCTCGTGCCGGGAGAGGTGCGTTCACGTGCTCCGAAACAAAAAAGAAATAAGCGTTTGGAACAAAGTGGTCAGACGTCTATTTTGTTCCGAACGCTTTTGTTCACGCACCACACGGTGCATGAACGCGACTTCGATGCCGAACAACTTTGCCGTGACGCAGCTATCGCTCTGACTGTACTCTGGATTAAAGCAGGACTGCTCAGCTTTTTAAATGTCTGCTGCCAGTGCCAAAAATGGCTGCCCGGCAGCCGAAGCATTTCGGCGCTGACAAGGCCCTTCTCGGGGTTGGGGGACGATGCATCGCAGATGCCGGAGGAGGAGACGTTTGCCGTGCTGGTGCGCATGATGCAGGACTACCGCCTGCGCGAGATCTACAAGCCCAGCATGGCCGAGCTGGGACTCTGCATGTACCAGCTTGAGTGCCTCGTCCAGGTGAGGCTCCCTCTCTTTCGCTCGCCTTTTCGGTGCACTTCCGCCCACCTCTTTGGTCGGTACAAACGTTCCGCGGTTTGCAGGAGCTGGTGCCGGAGATCCACATGCACTTCCAGGCGCAGAGCTTCCACACATCCATGTATGCCTCATCGTGGTTCCTCACTCTGTTCACCTCTTGTTTGCCGCACACCCTAGCGTGCCGAGTCATGGACCTCTTCCTCTCCGAGGTGCGTGCGCTTGGCTTTGGCTCGGTCGGCATGAAGGGGTGTCGACGCGCCTTCTTGGTTTCTTTGGACGTCCTCGGAGTCGCTGAATGTCCCCGAGGCCTTCGGTCGTGCATGACGCAGTTCTGAAACAAAGTTTGATCGTTTCGGTACTTTGGTGACGTTCAATGACTCCAGGTCTTCCCTCGTCATCCTGTTTTCATTGAAGGCTGGAAGTTGAAAAGTGTTTTTGTGTCGGTACCACATGCACGATGCATATTATTTCTTCAGAAATAATATGCGAAAACAGAAAAACGAAAACCCAACTTGATTTATTGATCCTGGCCCTCGTATGCCTTTAAACTGTCGTCTCCGGCGGGCAGTGCTCCCAGTGTTGCCTGCCCCGAGCGGGCAATAATGCGAGCATAAGGCTTTTATACAGAAAAGCCATCCGTACATTGAATGTTTCACACGTATTGTGGTCAGGTTAAAGGCTCTTTTAGACATCGACGGTGCTGCTCGGCATTGCGTTTCATTATATGTATTCTGCAGCTCTCTGTTGCCATGGTGATGCATAACAGCATCTTTTCGTAAGTTGTAACGCAGTCACTCGTGCAGCAGTCTTAACCTAGCTGTTATGGGCTCTTTCCATCGCTAGAAATGACGTCGGTTGTCACCGTAATTGTTGACGTTGATGTTGTTATTTTGGGACTTTCGTCGTCAGTATTGCCAACCGATTGAAAAATACTGCGCGTTACTCTTGGGATTCGATCCTTGGTTCGCTGCGTTGAAGCGGGCACATTAGAACAGAGCTACGCCGTAGTTTTGACATTCCGCTTTATGTACGGTGTCTGTGGAACAAACATGCACATAGGAGTTGCGTACTGCCCACCAATAGTTGCTGTGAGGTGCCGACAGAAAAGGTTTTGTCATTTGTTAATTAATTTTAACTTTAATCAAAGTTAATTCTTGAAATTAAATGCTTCAGCTAAGTGGCGCGAGCTGCCGCCCGGTTCAGCTGTACCTGTCCATCCAATACCACTTGAAAGACGGGCCTGCACTTTACGTCACGGTTAGCGGATCTCTGAGCCACCCCAAGCGACAGACGCAGGTGTCTTGGCGTTTCGCTTGTTGCGAGACGCTGATGCGTCTTGCCGTTGGTCGCAGGGAGAACGGTGAGGTGCACGCTCGTGGGAACGAAGCCAATTGAGACTTGGGCGTAAAGACCCAACAGTGCGCGAACACAATCCCCATTGACTTTGCTGTGACTGGGATTAACGTGGGACTGCTAATTTCTTTGTGCTTCATTCCTTTACGTTTTCTCGTGTGAATGCAATGACGGGCTTTCCATGGGCACCACCAGAAAGTAGATGTACCATCTTTTTATAGATTTAAAAAAATATATCTACTTTTTTAGGTTGTTTTGTTTTTGGGAGTATGCAGTAGAATTGGTATGCATAACAAAGATTTGAATATACTAAAGCAAAGTTTGGTATCTCTACTGGTATGGGTATTTGAGTACATGATACAGTATAAACTCATTATGGCAAACCTCGATAGTGATAAAGATTTTGGTCTGCATACTCTTTTCGCGCTATTGCGTAAAAGGAGTATGCAGAATGCATATACTCTTGCTACAGGCTTTGAGGTTTATTAACGCGATAGCATTAAGGAGCTTGTGTTGCAGAAAAGCCGGCGTCGGTGCCACGACACGAAAATCCTGATTGGTCGATAGGGTCACGACGTCACAGCCACATGACATCGCGCGGGAATTTTGAATAACCCACCACGCTCATGTGAAATGTGACGTCATGCTGCAATGGAAGTGATTAAAACATGGCATGCAAGGTATAAGCTTTTTTTATATTGAGCATAGTTTTACGCACATCGCGGCTCAAAGTTTGGTTTCGGGCGTCTACGGCAAAACCAAAACTATCTGCTAGAGGTATGTCAACACTAATCATCAGCCGTACAGCCGCGACGTGATGTCGTAACGGTGCTCCGATACGTGGTACAACCAATCAACCCCAGCTTCATCGCAACGTCAGGAGCGTGGCACACCAGTGTTCCTGGACTAAAAGCTAACGCACTTGCCGCCCACTAAAGAGCAGCTGGTCGCATCTTTACTTTGACGTAATATTTTGGCTGTGATGATATTTCGTGCCATTAAAGCGATACCAGTAATTTATTTTGGTTTTGTTTTCGACCGGACGTGTCCTTTGAAGAAACATTTGAAGAATTTTAGGCGAGATTTGAACCCACGACCCTTTGGTTGTGCGCCGGACACACTACTGACTAAGGCACGCAAGGCACACTTGTCGCATTCCATTCTTAAAGGGAAGCTTAAGCGTCTTCCAAGTTTTGATCACAGAAGTCTGTTTAACCAATGAGGCTGATGAAATGTGGAGGGATATTAGAGAGGAACTGGTTTATTGTGCTTCTGAACTTTGAAGCATAGTGTTTTTTTATGGAGCTGTACCGACGATCCTCATCGCTGCACGCTTTAGGTCATACGAGGCTTGCGAGGCACTGAGCACAATGACAGCAGTTTGCAAAATGGATGTCATCGCTACCGAACCAAAGCCACGTAACGTTCAAAATAATGACTGCCGTCGAAGAGTCTGCTGTAGTGAAATAATGAACTGCTTGCAAACTCCCTAGTATTACATCCAAATATATGTTACAACAGAATCTTTAATGAGCGTAGTTGGCTCAACGGCATAGATAGGACGACCAACCAAACTTCACAAATCAGTTATAACCGAATGTCTGCTGTAACTAGATCTGTTGTAACGAGGTTATACTGTTATAGTAAGCATACCAATATAGGGAAAATTTTGTGAAAGGGACTTAGTATGGAAAGATTCTCTTAAGTTGTTTGACTTGCTGGGAAGAGACATGGTGGTCTCTCTATTTTGTGTATGATGCCGCACCCTTTCTATCGGAAGCTTGTGTCTGACCCACTTGCTCGGTCGCTTAAAGCGTCGTGCTAATTTTTCAAAAGGCACGGAAAGATAGCTGTTGCAATGGTGACGTGCGCATTTGTCGCTCTTGTTTTGCCTGGTTTTTGCAGGGAATGGAAATGATATTTCGGATAGCCATTGCCATTCTTCAGTTTTGCAAGGAAGACATTCTTCAGCTGGACATGGAAGGCATGCTAAGGGTGAGTTGTGAGAGGGGAAAGCTGCAGCACGCTGGCACTGAGTCGCGCTGACCGCGCATGTTGTTCTCGCTCTTTCTGTCCAGTACTTCCAGAAGGAAATGCCATCCAAGTGTGAAACAGATCCTGACTATCTTATAAACCTGGCTCTGCAAGTGAAGTACAACAGCAAGAAAATTAAAAAGTGGGTGCATCCTTTTTGTTCTTCGTTTGCAGCTGTGCCTTAAAGAAATACTGAAATGAAAAAAGTTTTTCTTAAACAGTATAACTGGGACAGATAGTTTTTTTATACTTTGTCCATGAACAAAAAAAAAAAAATTTTTTTTCGGAGCAATATTTATGCTGCTGGACACAATTTAGGTTGAGGCCACAACGCATTCTAAGCTCCGCCCACACACAGATCAGTAACCCTGTCCATTACTACTGGATTGGCTTGGTTGCTCGGCCGAACATGCTCGGAAGCCTATTGTCTCCATTTTCCCGACATCCGGTGTGTCTAGTCTGGGGGTCTGACACCGCCTGCTAGTCGTACGAGCGGACACATGGAAGCTTCCGGCATCGTCTACTAATCCACCCCCATCTATCGTCGTCTGTAATGCTCACACATGAACTTTAAAGCTGTGCGTCGACGTCCGTCTGCTATTCCGCCCTCGTCTAAAAACTTCTGCAACGCTTGCAAGACGCAGCCATGAAACAATGTTTTAGCGTTCCATCAGGCATGAGCCACGGTCCAATACAAGCATCTTTCAATGTGCAATAAAAGCGACCGAGAGGACTAAAAAAAATCAAAATAAATATGAAGTCCTTCCAGCTTTGCTGTCCTTGTTATTTTTTTCACATGGCAACCGCGAGCAAGGGGGTGAGCGTCATGACGCACAATTAAAACGTGACCTAAACATATTTGCATTCACAGGCCAGGTGCACCAGAAAACTTGAGAGCTACTTGTCTTTCAAAGCGAAATGACGGGAACAAACCTGGACAAACTTAATGCAAGCCGAACGCCCCATTGCCTCCAGCCAAATTGCTCGCAAATTCTTACCTGTCTAGGTATCTTCTCCTTCGTATATAAGCCATGGTTGCAATCACAACGGTCGGACAATTCATAGAGCAGCAGATCCACTTTTACTGGGATTAATATGTTTATTCAGCATCAACATGCGCGAAGGAACAAATCAAGCCAGATCAAACAGCATAGTTGAAGTGGTAAGCTAGCCTTAGGCCAGTCCGGCTACAAACCGAAGCACCTGCACAGTAACCACAGCACTTCTGAAGGCACATACCTGCGACAGTTGTTTGCTGCAAATCAGATTGGTTGAGGAGATCTTCGTCTAAACACCTCGGTGATTGCAGAACGACTCGCACTCGTAAGAAAAGACAAGCTCGATGAGCTGCGCTCGTCGATCAGACGGAAGTGGAGAGGAAATCTCAGAACATTTTTTAAAACAATAATGACTCTATCTAGATTATTTGTTTCTCAAATATTGTCGATTACAATCTATTACGGCACGGAGGTACAATTTTGCAACCAAAATCTCACACGTCGATCATCTCTCCAGTCATTGAGGGCCGAGAAAAGGTGCTTAGTTTTGTAAGTACCAGGTGGAGCCTAGAGGAGGGCTGCTCCGGCCTGAATGGCATATAACAACGTAAATATTAATTTATATATTCTTTGTCGAAAGATTTACAAAAAATATGTCCCATCTCGGCCCTTTAATTGTTTTCTTATTTCATTTTAGTGTTTTTTTCAAAGGGATACTGTAACAAACTTCTAGTGCCTATTTTGTTGTCTAAATGTCAACCATGTCCTGACCACACCCCGGAGAAAATTGTTTGCTCGAACAGACACCAAAGCATTACTTAAAAGAAATAAACCAAATGTCGTTACGCCACTCTGAACTTAAAAGCAACGCCGCTTCCCGGAAGTATGGCTTCAAGCTGCGTGCACGTGAGCCCCGTCGAACTTGGCTGAACCGGATTTCCCTTCTCTCCCTATTCAACTCCTGCAGGAGGTGGGGAAGGGCAACTGGAGAGGCCAGGTTCTAATGCGTCTCGGGAGCGCCCGAGACGCGTTGGTGACGTCATGTTTTCTTTCACGGCCAAGGCCACATGGAAGCTGGTATGGTCGCGAGCTTCGCCACTTGGTGGCATCAATGCATTATGACCTGGCCGTTTTAAAATAAATTAATGGAACTGCATTGTTACTGGGCTGCTGCAGGCTAAAGATACTTCTAAAAATGCACTCATTACATTTTATTGTGTAGGAAAATTAACCGCTCGACGTGTTCAGAAACTAAGCGCTCCCTATGCGCCGTGACAACATTTCCGCCACTAGAGAAGACCCTTTCATTCGAAACTGATGTAGCGGGGATGGCCGAGTACTTCTGGGCGAGGTTGCCTAAAAGTGGGTACTTGAAGCGGCCAATGCGCCGCCACCACTCGCAAGGATCCTTGCCCCTGTGCAGGAGAGGCTTTTCGGCTTACTTTGTCACTTCCCTCTCTGGGGCTGGGGCAGATGCCAACTGAGTCTTTTCTTTGTTCATCACTAGATGGTCAAAAGCGTTCCATACACTGGATGCCACCAGTGGACGCCAAGACGACACTGGAATGGCAGTGTCCCCACGCGGTTCCATGTCAGTTCCCTTGTCACAAGGTCTTTCGGCTAGGTCGTATGGTCAGATGCCTGATGAACTGTGGCTTTAAAACAAGGGTCAAAAAACATGGCCAGGCTCGCCACTTCATCAAAGTCACACTCCGCGAAGCGCGTCTACATTTGTTTAGATTGTTAGCAAACCCTGAGTTACCTTTGCAACCTTTTTGCAATGCAGCATTCCAAAAATAATTGGAATTTGACGTGACATTGAGGGGTACTTTTCAGCACTTGTGATCACAGTTGCATCAAACGAGGGCTTCAGTGCCTCCACAAACTCCACTACGTCTCTACACTTGGCAGAGTTAAATCCATCTATGGTAGTGTCCGAAGTGGCAAGCTCAAAAGGGATGGCTTCTTTGAGTTCGAGGAGCCGTCAGAGCATGAGGTACTCACTATTCCGTTTTGTGTCAACATCCTGGACAACATGGGGCACGTCTTTGTTCGGCTGCGTCTGCAGATCGTCCAGTCGTTTCTGCGCACTAGCGCTACGCTTGTAATGTCCTACAATTGACCTTGCCCTCTTGCACTGTTTGTTAATAGCCGGGGTGCATGTCCTCGCATAGCTGATGGCCAGCTGCACTGTGTGTGCGAAACAGGCTTGCTCGAACCATGGCAGTCTCCTGGCAGCCGCTCGCATATTGCGGCCGTTGTCCGGCACGATGTACTTCACGCAGTCGGTATCTCCCAGTTGGTGCATAGTTGCTCCAATGAAGCAGCCATGTTCACTGTCGCGTGACTCTCCAGCATGTGTGGCATGTTCAAAGTGAACCTTTTCATCTCAAATTTCACGGTCGGAGAAAGACATGTAAGGCTTAAAAGCCATAGTTGGCACGCGAGGTCCAGATATCGCTCTTAAAAGAGAGAGTACTTGTTCCGTCGTCAAGTGCCTTTCGCAGCTCGAACCATACCTTTGCTCTTGTGTCATCATACAAGTGCGGGAATAGCACGCGTGCCAATTTTGTTTGAGAGGGCAGTCCAGTTCTTTCACGAGTGCCTTGAACCTCCAATCTTGAACAAAGCTGTAAGGCTGGGGATCTAAGGCGACCATCTCTGCCACTTTCTGATGAAGTGCATTTTCTTTCTTCTGTGACAAGGGCTGCTTTCTCTGTTGAAGTGAATCATCGAGTGTCGGTTGACTCTTCGACGGTGTGTTCGCTGCATCTCTTTTGTACTCTTCCATCAAGAAAGGGTGCTGTTTCATGGGATTTTGAAGAATTGTGGTTGTTCCTGTCGGCATTTGAAGAACATGTTCGCACGACTTCCACTGAGCTTTCAACGACGAGAGTCTTGTGTAGCACCTCCAGAGAAGACTTTTTCTGGTTTTCTTTTCCTGCTTACTGAGTGGCTCATCATCCGCAGTCGATGCCATCCTCGGAGAACGCGCTCGAGCGAGGAGGGTATCCGCCACTTCGGTATCAGCACCGAGAGAATGGCGCAGCGGCGCAGCTAGCGCGATTTACGTTTTGGCTGCGCGGGAGTGGCGGAAGTTGTTGTCGAGGGCGACGCAATGTTCTGCTCGCACCTAGCTTTTTCTTTTTTTAATTTTCAAACATTTATATTAGATAACAATCTCAAGATAGGTTTATTTTATTGTATTAATTTACAGAAGGAGCAATTACATCACGTATTGCTATAAAAGTGTCCAACAATAGGCCGACACAGTGTTTCCAAACAAGCCTGCATTTGCCCAGGCCAGATGGGGGCACTGCACGAGCACAGAAACTAGATTTGCGTGAGGTGAAGCTTCTGCGCATGCGCCGTGGCTACAAGAGTGCCACCGCAGAGGCATGACGGCAGAGCCGCATGTTGGTCTCTAAAGGGCTTGGTGAAAAAGAAACCGAAACTGATCCTTTCTTGCCGTCATCAAACAGATAGAAACAGAGCAGACCGATAGATAACGCACACATCTTACACATTTCTCAACGAATAAACATATTCATAGGGGAATGCGTGGCAGGCAGATTATTTGTTACTTGATCGAATATTTGCAGTGCAAATATTCGCCACTTTTTCTGAATATTTTGTCACGGTTGAACATTCGGGAACTTCCAAATATGCAATTTTCGAATCGATTGTGCTCTAAATAAGAAAAAAATATTTGATTTGTATTCAAAATTTCGAATATTCACTCTTTTCTATCTCTAAGGGATTCAATGGCTTACTTAGGTGGCATATGAAAGCACCTTGGTCAAACAACAGCGTACCTATTGTTGTTGAATTTCTTAATATTAAAGAGCTGCATCCAACTGATTAGTGGCAAACAATTGGTACTTCGGTCACTTTGAAGAGCTTAATTAGTGAGCCGTGCGAGATTGATTCTGTCCACTTACAGAAGAAGGCTTGTTGGGCAATGAAGTTAGTTTTATTTTGCATGTAAATATGCATGTAACTTGCAACGTTTCCTATTTTCCAACCGTGGCTGCAATGTTGCCGTGAATGTTCCAATTAAGTTGGGTCAAAGCACTTTTTGGTGTCTGCTAAAACATTTTTCTCTCTAGTGCGCGGCTAATATGTAATGGTTCTAACCTGCTATCATATTGTAAATGCTTTGACTGCTGCTGGAATGTTGGATCTCTTGTGGGTTCCTTTGTTTCAGGTTGGAAAAAGAGTACACTGCTTTGAAGGTCAAGGAGCACGAAGACATGGTGGAGCTTCGGGTGAGCACTCACAGTTTTGGGCGTTCACCTTCATTGTTTACTCATTCACCTTTCTTGTAATCCTTTTGTTTGTTTTGCAGAGGCTTCGTACAGAGAACAGGCTTTTAAGACAGAGGATAGAACACCTCGAGCAGGTGAGGCCCAGCTTTTTCATCCAGGACTGAACAAGAATGAGCAAATCGCTCTTAGATTGTGTCTTCATAACAACCTTTCGTGCAATGTAGTCGAAGACATTCCAATATTATGTAAGTATTTTGCAAATATCTGCATATTTCACCTTGTGGATCTCGATGTTGAGGTCCAAACTAACGGTAAAGCATAAATTCTCGCCAACAAACAAATAGGGGCTTCCTGTCGTGCATCGGCCAGTGGAATTTCCCAAATTCTCTAGCAGTTTTAGTTAATTCCGAACGCTAACTGCAGTCCTTCCTCACAGCGGCAACGAAGGATCCGGTCACACCGTGAGAGCTTGGCAGGAATTCTTAGAGCTGACAACAGCCCATTCATGGACGAGAGCAGACGTCTGGGATGCCGTGCACACAACCTTGAAGCGCGTTTCATTCTGCATCTGGAAAAAAAAGACCGCCAATATACTGTAATCCTGTTTATTTTGGGACAAGGTCGCTAATTGGCGCCGCTGGCAAGCATGGCACTCATTTCAATAATGCGCGTAAAAAATAGAAAGTCGACCTCGGTTTTTTTGCGTCACCCGGTTCATTGTTAAATCGGAGCACCCTCGACTGCACCGTTCGTCGACTTTCGCCCAAGCCGTGCCGTCGACCTGAGAGGCCTTTGGAGTGGCTCAACTGGACAGGAAGGGTCTGGGGGAAGGCCTCTTTAATCTCCAGGTGGGACGAGTCGCGACGTCAAAAAAGCAGGAAATAATCTGAGCAGCAGGTGCACTCGAGGGTCCACACCGGCGTCCACCCAGAAGTGACTCCTTTGGGACGACACTGTGCGCAGGAGAGCTCGTCCCTGGCGGACCGGCTCATCCAGGGCCAGGTGGTGCGAGCCCAGGAGGCCGAGGACAACTACGTCATCAAGCGGGAGCTGGCAGCACTCCGGCAGCAGGAGCTCAGCGTGCAGCAGGAGCTCGAAAGGGCACGCCTGCACATCACGGAGCTGCACCAGGTCTGCTAACGCTCTCTTTGCCAGGATTGGCACGAGCAGTGCCTATAAATACTCCCATTTTCTAGTATTCTCGGGAAGTGGCATTTCTTCGATCACCCCAAACTTTGCCGTGAACGTTGTCATGTTTTTTTTTTTTTCTTCTATATGGAGTAGTACCTGCCCATTTCAAATAATGATAAACCTGAAAACTGGTATATCGAAAGGAGTTAAAACGAAAAAAAAAAGGGGGACATAGAGCATTTCAACCTTGGCTACGATCTTTATGTCGTCCATGCCTAGTATACTCCCTTTGAACATCATCATTGCCACAAGCGAAAATGTGCCTTCTTTTCATCTTCACGAGAGGAACGCAGTTGCACAAAAAAAAAGAAGGGGGGGGGGGTAATCTATTGCTCCACCTCCTGGTAACCTAACCTCCATTTTTCGAGGCCTCCGACAACCGTCGGAACAAAAAGCACGCGCAACGCAGCGATCAAACATAGATGAGCCAATGGTGTAAAAACCTGCACACAGACAAAGGATGACCTCGAATCTAAATATACCCGGGCACACCGCGAAATGGAAACGAAGGGGAAATAAAAAGGCACCTAAATATGCCATTTAGGACATCACGGATTGGAAATTGAGGGACCGGAAACAAAGGTGCGGTTCACACGCCGGTGGAAGAGGCCTTTGGGGCAGCGTGGCCCGGGCTGTCTTGGACGAGGGGGCTGGGGCCCTGGGTGCAGGCGCAGACGCAGCCCCCGTCGCTGGACAGCCAGACGGAGGACCTGCTCAAGTCGCTGCAGGACGAGCTGGTGGCGGTCAAGCTGCGGGAGGCAGAGGGCCACGAGACCACCAGGGGGCTCCGACAGCGCATCCAGGAGCTGGAGGAGGTGAGCCGGACGGTCTGAAGGGACGCCGCTCTCGCCCCGTCGGTGACCGGACGCTCGGGACGAGATGCCGAGCTTCCAAGCTCGCCATTGTTGAAACGAAAAGAAGATTCATAGCGAGCAACCGTCGTTGCAATCGAGAAAACGCCGTCAGGCTGCGGAAGCGGGCGAAGTGCGCCCGTATTTTGCTGCATCTCGCAAATGCAGCCGATTGCGGCGTGGATCTACACCACCGAACCTCGTCCGACACGCATGGCAAATGGAGCGATTCAAAATGCGACACTATCGAATCAAAGACCAAGAGTGCGAAATGTGTCCCGCACGCCTCCCGGACGTGCGGGACTCTAGCACACACCCTACTCCGTGTGCAGTTCGTGCTAGTTTTTTCGTTGCGCACCAGAGACGTTAGCCGGGATGAGACTGGACGAATGCGTGCGCCACACGGACGCTACCTTATATGGTTCTTGCACGATGCGCATCGACAATGAGGTGAGTGGTTGCAAGGTGCAACGTTGCGCCACTCTCGATGGCACATTTTGCTGGGAGCCCAATTCTTCCAGAACTGCTGCGCTACGCAGCTCAATGGCTATCCAACTGCCACCACAACAATCCGGGTTCGAGCCTCGCCGGGGTTATAAATTTTTTGTACAACCTTAATGTCGTGCAACGCTCCCAGCGTGTTGCTCGTTCCTCACGTTCGTTTTGGACGTTCGTTCGAGACGGTTTTCTCGTCGGAAGGCGCTCGTAAAATACGTTGCTCGTTAAAAGCGGGTTCCTCTTTCTGTGCTTGTGACATTGCGTGGCATGCCCAGGAGAACAAGAGGCACCGGGAGGTGACGCCCAACAACAGCGTGGCCACCCTGCAGGAAGAGCTGATAGCGGTGAAGCTCCGGGAGGCCGAGGCCAACCTGTCCATGAAGGAGCTCAGGCAGAAGGTGGCCGACCTCATGGCCGCCTGGGAGGTACCTCTCTCTTCTCAATCGCAGCGTCGCTGTTCTAGCTTCGCCATTTGCCGTTCTCTCAATGCCACCCCCTCCTCGTTGGCTGAGGAGCAATAATAAGAGGCTCACGATGCGTCACGTCCTGCGCTTCTTAAATCGCGCTCTCTGGGCTCTACGCTAAATATGTAGCAGCCTTGAAAAGGTTTTTTTTTGTAAAAAGTCATTTAGTATTTCTCTAAATTTCCTCCGCTGCAAAATTGGTTAACTTTTTGTTCTTCTGTGTCTGTGGCAAAATGTCACATTTTTTTTTTATAAAAGACATCCGTAAAGTGACAAAAAAATTCCATAGCGGGATTCCTTATTAAGTTTCAGTCAGGAAAAGGGAAGAATGAGCCTTCCCTGTTTTGCCATTATCAAACGATAGATTGACTAAAATGGAATTTATACCAAAAAGTGGAGCGGAGAAAAATATGTTCAAAGTGCTCCAACACTACCTTTTCTTTAGCTTATGTGGACAGAAAGTAATTTATAAAAAATTAACTATGCAGTGTAAACTAATTAAAATTTCTGGGAATACTCTCTAAATGTTGGTGGATGTAGATATGTTATTTTTCAAGATCAACTTTTTTTACATAAATTTTTTTTGGGGAGATAGTATCCCCCCTTGAAGTAAATCCCCCATCCAGCCTCGACAAGCCTGTACTGCGATGGTTTCCATGCAGACAGCTGCATTGAGACCACCCTTGTGGCATCACATGTTGCAGGCTCAGGTGCTCTCAAGCTGTTTGGGGCAGTTTTTTCACCCACAGAATCAAAAGTTTTGCGTTGAAATAACTGAGATACGTCCATTAAATTTTATATCTTAAGAAAATAATGAAACCACTCGAATGACTGCACACCGTGCATGGTGTACGGTCTGTTTAAACTAGTAAATAAACCGATCAAGCAGATCTTTATATTGCAGAAGTGAATAAGGAGGTCTTAACATTTAGGTGTATAAGTATCAAGAACAAACAAACTGCCTAGCATTATCTTCACTCCAAACTTTCATCACTTATCTTCACGAGTTCCCCCATATAATCGAGAGAAACTGTTCTCTCCGTACGCTAAGTATTTTTGTCACCTTCCTTAGATCCTAATTGCGCGACCACAAGTATACCTTGTGCAGCTTGTTAGAATATTTCGCCACTACCACTGAACATACCCGAGTTGTCATACGTAATCATTGAGGTAGAGGGTCTTAGAGTGATAAACTGGTATCCCGCCCATCAAGCAAACATGACCCCTTCCCTGGCTGCCGCCATGTACAATTTTGACCACTAGACACGTGACCGTACCAAATCCTGAGGCTTTTATGCAAAACTGAGCCGAGATTTGTATTGCGATCGCTGTAAAGAAAGAAGATAAACTATTTTTCGATACTGTTAGCGCCAGAGATCAGTGTCTTACTCCGATAAAAACCCAAAATACAGCACACAGGCTGACGGCATCTAGCAAAGCCATTGCGAAGCTGCACGAGTTTTTCTCGTAAAAGCACATTTTGGACTTAAAACAAATGAAGCATAACTTAGCTCGTCGGTACTGTTACTAAAGATCAATAAATAGTTACCTACGCATGGTACCTTGTTAAAACCTAGACGTAAAGCTATAAGGTCACGTGTCTAGTGATTAGCAATGGGCAACATGGCGGCGGGTGGGGTCACTTTTGGCTGAAAGTTTATCGCTCTAAGCCCCTCACCTCGCTGTATCTAATTGACCTTTCAACCCCTACATAATCAATGTGCGTCAGTGATAGCAATGATTCCTGTGTCTCCCCTAGCCTCCTGATATGTATCCAGTACGCCAACGATGAAAATAGTCGTAACGTGTTACAACAATTGACTGCAGAAGCTCGGCACATTAACATGGCAGGCAATCGGATAGTTAAGATAGCCATCAGACAGTGAAAAGATATATAGAGATTGCAAGAACGGCCTGTGGGCGCCGCCATCTTCCTGGTGGTGTGTGTGGATTGTCTGATAGTCAAGCACTGCTGAGGCATACCCACAGTCTCCAGACTAGCACCCAAAGAAAGCGTTTTCCATGCACGGTGGCCAGACTAGCTCTCAAAGCGCGATTGCTTGCAAACATTCACAGCAGTGGTTCTCAACCAATTGTGCGACGATCACACGACGTGGTGCGTGTAGACAGCGGCAGCTGTGCTGCTTATTCAACGATATGACGATGACGACTGATTGACATAGCGCCGATCGTGCGTCGTACGGTGATCTGATGTTGAAATGATCTAGCATTGATCTGCATCGATACGTGGTTGATGAATAAATGATTGTAAGTTCATGATGTGTTTTCTCGCCAAATTTAGCAGGGAAACTCAATTGGTGCATAGGTCACGTGACATAAATTTTTCTGCTAAATTTAGCGGGGAAACTGAATTGGTGCAAAGGTCATGTGACGTCAATTTTTTCCGCTAAACTTAGCAGGGAAGCTGAATTGGTGCATAGGTCATGTGACTTCAATTTTTCCGCCAAATTTAGCGGGGAAACTTTTCATTTACGCTCATGCTGTCGCAAAACCAGGGGTGAGGCCACTAACAACTGTCGCTGTCAAACTAAATTCATAGAAAGCAGGCTTCAGGTTCTGGAACGGAGTCGACTCTACTCGCTCGACACGCATGGTTTGGTCTATTTAGCTTTGTGGGTTAGCCAGCAGGAACAAAAAAAAAGTTTATTGCCTGGCTTGACTGACACTTGAGGGGGACCCCAAAGGATCTGCGGACCCGCATCTGAGAATCGCTGGTCTATAAAGGTTCTTCTATATGCATATCAACGACTGAAGTGCTGTAGCTGTTTTTGTTGGGAAGTAGTACAGATAAAATCTGAGATACTGAGGACTCAGCGTGTCGGCATAGATCTGCTGGAAAGCGTGGAACATATACGAATGCGCCTTCAGCTTGCGAGCATTCTTTTACCTTTTCTCAAATGATGCAGTAGAGAAGTAGTGTGCTTAATCTGTGCTAATGCCTTGCTTATAAAAGTGGATATCTCTACTCTTACCATGAGTGAGGGTGAGCAATTATTTTTTTCGCGTATTAGAACCTTTTGCTAAAGATGGCTGAACTTTCAAGGGCCACAAATGGGTTCACTCTACTCGAGGGTACAGGTTTTTTTCTGCGATTCAATACACCCGTGTAATCACCTTCAGATCAGTAGTTAATGATTGACCCTTGAAAGTCACCATATCCAGTTAAAAGGAAACTAATTGTGATGTGGTCTTTTTTTCTATATCTTACATATACTCTTAATTTAAGTGCAGATTGGAAAGCATCATTAAGAGGTACACTGCATGACACTGTTAGAACGAACTCGACTTGGACGCTTTATCGCCTTTTACTTTAAAAGTTCTGGCAAGCATCAAAATTTTTCAATGGCGGAAAGTGCCCCAGTTGAGCACTTGCCGGCATTGCAGCAGCTTCAATTACAGTCCTTAGTTATGAAAGGAAAACAAAACACCAATGATGGATTGTTTGCACTAACAGCATCACAGGGTGCACATCTGCATGCTAGACTTAAAGGAGCTGTGCAACGATTTTAACGTTGAAAGAATTGGTGTCTTCTGCTTTTGATATTCTTCACCTTGTCACAAATGACAGAAAACACACCTCCTTTCATTGAAATGTTGCGATTCCGCCATGTAATAGCGAGGCAAAACTTAAAATATTCCCCGACCTGCAGCCACGAGCGGCGGCCATGAGAGACACGCGGCATGACGTCAATGGGGAATCTTTTAGAAAGATAGCAAGTTGTGCGAATACCTGCTCGATAAAAGGTAACTTTTTTTTTATAAATCTTGTCGTTCCAACATTTATATAAATATGTCAAAAACCTGGTATCATCAACAAAACTTTTATTATACGGAATTTTAGTGGCGCCATCTATCCCAGGCCCACAAAACTGCCAGCTCTATCTGCTACCGCGAACAGCCGCCAGAAGCCGGAGGGGGAGGGGTACAGGGCCGGACAGGTATGGCCGGACCCGGATGAGACTTTCATCCTTTCACCATATTGTTCGCGCAGCGCCCAGCAGCACGTGGTCACGCGGTCGCGAGCGGATGAGTTCTCGCTGCTCACTGATGGCTCTAAAGAGATAACTTTTCCGGAACCCTGCGCCTACCCCATCAACGTCACTGCGCACATGACCCGGCAGACGACGTACGAGTTGAGAGGCGGCAAAAACCTGGATCTTCTTCATTTTTTAAAATAAAAACTAGGGTATCCAGGCAAAATCTGTTTTCTGGAGTTCACTTCAGAAGTGTCAGGCATCAACTTCCACAATTATTTAAGCAAAGCCCTGAAATTGTTGCATAGCTCCATTAAGTATGCAGTTGAACAGCCCTCGTGCGACGTTTCCTGGGAGGAGGAAGTCCAGCTGACTGGGCGTGTCCCGTGCAGAAGCACTTGGCGGACAAGGAAAACCCCCCGGAGAACCAGTCGACCCCTTCGCGCTGGAGTGGGAACAAGGCACAACTGAGCAGCCTCCAGGAGGAGCTGATGACAGCCCGGCTCAGGGAGGCCGACGCCACTGCCGAGCTCAAGGAGCTGCGCCAGAGGGTCATGGAGCTCGAGACGCAGGTTTGTCAACTCCTCTCACTGCCATGGGCATACCAACCGGGGGGGCAAGGGAGGCGCTTGCCGCCCCCAGTCCTCAGAGTTGGGGGGGGGGGGGGGGGGGGGGGGGGGGGGGGCAAGGCATCTGTTTCCCCCCCCCGGAAACAGTTGCCACTGGGCAGGGCAAACACTGACCGGCGGCGCCCAAGGGATGCCAAGGGCACCGCCCACCGGCCTTGGGGGGGGGGGGGGGGGTCTGGTTTGCCCCACCACTCAAAAACAAGTTGGTACACCACTGCTCACTGCCTAGGTTTCTTCCATCGTGTCGAAAAACCTGGGGAAACACCTTTCTGTGTCTTCCTCTATCTTTTTCAGCACGATTGTATACCGCCGGTGCCTGCACATTGACTCTTGCTGGGCTTTGGTTTTTGTCCGTCGCAAGACCACCAATAAACTCTGAAGCAAGCTGATTTCCGTGGGTCACATGCTGGGGGTGGAAGCATCCAAAGCTGGTTCTAACCTCTTGTGTGATTCAGCTTGCAAAGTGGAGATTACAGCATCCACTCTCATAATTAAATCTGTTTCCCTAGAAATCGAAGCTATTTTATGAGGGTGCAACGTGTATAATATTTACACGAATATAACGCGACCACGAACTCTTAAAACGTGAGCCGAGGTTGCGTAAATTTACTGCACTCGGGGGCATAGAAGTGAGAAGGCAATTGAAATAGAAGGAATATCAGTTTATGTTTTTGACTGCACCCATCCTCGCTGCTCAGGTCCTTTTGTTTGCAATCCACTTGGCGACTTCGCGGATATGCAGCAGCACGGCACCGCTTGTTTGGTAGTTCCTTTTCTTCAGCGTGAGCTCCTTGGCGGCCCACAAGCAAAGCGAGGCACAAAGAAGAAGCACCAACACATAAACACCAGACCACTCCGAAGCAGAAACAAAAACTTTCAGCCTTTCCACTCTGGTGAAGAAGGAAGACCAGCGAAGCTGTGCTATGGTGGGAATGAAGTAATGGCCGGCCGCAAGTCGGCAAGCCAGAGTGGAAAGGCTCGAAAGGTTGCGCCATCTATGAGCGACGGCGGCAAGCGGACAACTGGCAAACACAACACTCTGGACAGCTACCGCCATCTATGAGCAACGGCAGCAACCAGAGTTTTGTGTCGACATTTCTTTGCGGGGGACACGATCCTGGGGAAACTAGCCCTTAGGAGAATATCGAAGTTCCCAAGCCCTATGCAATTCCAATGGCAACTTTTTGATATTCTTTCTCAGCAACCATCGAATGGATCGAACTGGGAATGGTTTTATTAGAAAGATAGTAAAGAACTGAGTAATGTTGTGGCACTACATTTCCCGATTTAAATGTTAACATTGTTTTACGGGAACTTAAACTTGCTTGTAAAGGCCCTTTTTGCGTTCCGTTCTTCATGAACATTTAAAAATAAATCGGGGCCTAAATACAAATTCAGGCGCCACAGTATTGAAGACCAAGACTTTTTGAATATATCTCTTACAAGATCTTTTTGCCGGAGATTCTCATTGTGATTAAATCTAAGTTTGTGACCCATCAAAATGCCAGAAATCGAGCTGTCAGCTGGCGCCATCTATGAGCGTGTTGCTAATACTTCCTCTTGAAATTGCGCAATGTGTTATTGCGCCCCGGACTACTTGCATCTTCAAGGTCGTCGGGTTGACGGTCAGGATTTCGAGGGAGAGTTCCTCTCAAAGCTTTTTTTTATTTTGGCGGGCATAGATATTTTGCGCATTATCGCGATAGTGAGTAGTAGGTTGTCCATCGCCCGAGCGCGTCCTTGGGAGAATGTTCCGTTCTTTGTTGGTGTTTTGGGGTCGCACAAATGCGAGTGAAAGGTCTCTTGTTTTTTCCTTTTTTGTTTGCAGCGAAGATATTTTGCAGGTGGGTGAGAGTCATTAGTTTTCAATCGCTAGAGCGCATCATTGGGAGCATGTTCCGTTCTTTGTTGGCGTTTTGGGTCACGAAAATGGGGGTGAAAGATTTCACGCTTCAAGCGGTCCTTGCACGAGTCCTGAAGTTACCAAATGGAGGCAAACAAAAGCTACTGAAGTGTCAAAGGGCCGATACTGTCTTACCACTTCTTTCTGTTCGAAGTAGGAGAGGTGATTTGATTTGGCGATTTCAAATATTCTGCAGAGATGCATTTAAAATGTTTACATATTTTAAATGCAGAAAAAACATACGTGAGTACGTCGATTTTGTTTTAATTTTTTGCTTTGCATATCAGCTTGTGGAGGCTGATTTTAGACCGTAATAAAACAAACGTTGCAAACAAATTTTCAGTGAAGCTAAAAACAGAACAAGCTTTTTGGTAGTAGCGCGTTGCACATTTCTATTTGGAAGTTGTGAAAGTCTCGCGCTGAAGATTCTTCATTTGACCCGAACCAAAACATTCTTGATTCAGTATTCTATGAAATAGAGGCAAATGTATTAGACATGAACCCGCACACCTTTTATTATGGTGTTCGCCGATCGCACGTCTTGGCTGCGATGAGCCTTTGGTCGGCTGTCACTGTTGGGCGGCCAAGAAAATCTCACTGGAGAAAAGGCGGCGTTGAAAAGCTCACCGGAGAGAAGCTCGCCGGTGAAATGCTCACCGCAAAACGGACAAATGCGGAGAAAAGCTCATTTACGAAATAATTTATTCAACATTTAAAATTTAATATTCTCAACATTGTTCGCACTGCGGTGTTTATATTTAAAACTCACGTCCACACTTTGCTCACCGCTCATTCTGCGCTTTTTGCGTGTTCGTATAGTTGTAAATCCAGGGGTTCTTGTTCAGTCCCAGAAAAATAGCTTACTTTCTAAAAAAAAATGGGGAAGAGGCAGACGAATCCACAGTTTTGCAGAATGCGAACAATTAAAAAAGTGGGGAACTCACTTTTTTTTAGTTATCATATACATGGGGACAGGACATTGCCTCAAAGTTGAGTACTACGAACAGCAACAATTGTGCACCTCCGTCTCGGCACCCGACGACCCCTGATCTCCCAAGAAGTATCAAGTCCGTCTTAGGCCACATCACTGAAAGAGGTCATTGTTTATTGCGAAGCAAAAGAAAAACGGAACATAATATTCCCGCATGCACAGCTGGCCAGGTAGGCAGCGCGCCCGTGACTTAACAGTTATCGTGCTTACCTTCGACGCAAATGGCCGAGGTTCGATGCCCCGTAACGGATACACTTTTTTATTGTTTCTGTAATGTTGCGTTCTGGTAAGTTCTAGAACCCTGTTGCTTATTCGAGGTTAGCTGATTCTACCGCCGAACCTTCTACGCCAATTGTTCCAGAAGCCCATGCGTGTACATAAGGGGCTCCGCATGGCGAGCCGCAGTCAGTCTCGATCCTGCTGTTTCCCCGACATCGATGCCTGCGACGCTAACCTTCTATTTTGTTCACCCGGTTAAACGTTTAGTTTCTAAAGTTATTCACCACCTCATCAGTTGTCATTCGTGACAATATATTTATCCTCTGGATGCAAAGGAAAAACACTATTTACAAAAACGAGAAACAATCTGGCCAGAAACCATGATGTTTCATAAAATGGCGTTCTACGAAACGGCGAAGAAATAATGTTAGATCAGTTTGTAAAGGTGAGCTTTTCTTCGCATGTATCAAAAGTCTGGTGAGCTTTTCTCTGCCGGAGAGCAGCGCAACACCGAAAAGCTCACGGGAGAAAAGCTCATCGCAAAACTGACAGACGCTGCGAAAGCCAGAGGGATGGCTTTCTAGCCTTGTAGCTAACCTCAATTCCGAATATTTATTTATTATTATTTATTTGAAAATACTGCAGGCCTTTCTCAGGCCCTGGCAGGTTACAGGCAACAATACACAATAGTACCATACACAGCGCTAAAAAGAAAAAAAAACGACAATACATAAATTCATAACTACGGAGAACATAGTACAGTAAAAATTCCATCGAGCAATGACACAAAAATTAAGCCCTTACTGTTTTCAGATTACATTCAACGAATGCTGATACAAAAAAAGGATGAATTTTAGGATCTCCTACATGTTAAAATCAATGACATTTTGACTATAAGATTTCCTAAAGTGCTTAGTCAAGCCATCTACGAACGACTGCGTTTCGCAAATTTTGATTAATTCCTCCGGCAACAAATTCCAGTCTTCAATGCTATGAACCAAGAACGAATACTTGAATGTGTCATTATGGCTGATATACGGTTTGATCATTTTACTGTGGTTAGTTTGATTAGAGTGACTATGTGGTTTCCTGAAATAATTATCTGCTCTCATTTTAAGGTGACCATGATAAAGTTGATGCAGGAACTTTAAGCGCGCAATAATCCGTCTAACACCAAGACTTTGCATTTTCGATTGTTCAAGCAAATCGGACCATGCTCTCCGCGTGCCTATATTTTGAAAAAATAAATCTTAAACCCCAGTTTTGAATTTTTTTCTAGACCGTATGAAAGATATATAGTTGGTGAGGGTCCCAAATGATGCTTGCATATTCTAACGTAGGCCGAATTAATGTCTTATAGGCGGTTAATTTGCATTCTAGTGTTGTATTTTTTAACTGTCTCCTCAAAAAGCCCAGTTTTCGGCGAGCAATATTGCACACATAATTAACATGCGCGTCCCATTTTAAGTCCCGCGTTATTTGAACTCCTAAGTAAACTTGGTCTGTTTCAATTAGGGGGGGGTGGAACAAATCTCATACTTAAATTCAAGAATTTCTTTTTTGTGGGTTATTGTCATTGCTACCAATTTCTGGTAATTAATATTCAGTCCCCATTCCAGACACCATTTTGATAAAGCATGTAATGACGAATTCAAATTTTCTTGATCGTTCTGCTCAGTTACATTAGAGTATAAAACGCAGTCGTCCGCGAGAAGTCTCACCTTTGTTGATGGGTGAACGTTATCGCCTATGTCATTCACATAGATGAGAAACAACAAGGGCCCGAGCACTGAGCCCTGTGGCACACCAGAATACACACTGAGAGACGGTGAACACTTTCCACCAATTTCCACAAACTGCACTCAGATAGGCACTTATCCAGGATACAAGTTTGTGATTAATACCAATAGTGTGAAGTTTATGAATTAACTTACTGTGAGGCACTCTGTCAAAGGCTTTTGATAAATCAATGAAAATGGCATCCGTTTGACCTGTATTGTTAATCACTGCTGCGAAATCATGCACTATCTCACTCAGTTGTGAAACCATAGAAACACCAGCTCTAAACTCATGTTGATTACAAAAAAATAAGTTATTCTCTTCCATGTAAGTCCTGATGTGTTTACTTATTATGTGTTCCAATAGTTTACAGCATGTTGAGGTAAGCGAAATAGGTCGATAGTTATGCAAAAGTGGCTTGTTTTCAGTTTTAGGTATTGGGATAACCTTGGCACGTAGCCAGTCTTTTGGCACTTTACATTGCAGAAGAGATACGCTATATATAATGACTAAATATTTCAACGCGAGGTGCGTATAATGACTAAATATAACGCGAGGTGCAATTTAAAACACATAATTTCGAAGAAAAAAAAAAAAGTGTTTTATATTTATGCAAATACAGTATGTGAGGGTAACTGCCCAAACGTGTGGCAGGAATGAGGTTAATTAGTCCCAGCTACTGCATAGTTAAGGTTAAGGTTAATTTAACGGAGCACAGAAGGGTGAAGACTGAGAGAAGAATGCAGGATGGGTGCTAAACTAGAAAGAAACCAAACTTTTATCGATAAAATGGCTCGAACAAAAAACCCCGCAAAGCAGCAAAATAAACTGTCGAAGGTGACGTCGGCATTTGTGTGTGTCAATAAAATCAACTTCCTTCTTGTGCCAAAAAAGATTGAGCGCTGGCTGACGCAGTTTACTGTGCACTTCTTTTCTATCGCATATGCAATCGGTGGGTTGTGACACCTAAAACGTTGGGACGATCGCAGTTGTATTTCTGTTTCTGCCCACCCAGAACCAGGTGAGCCTGAACCAGATCCGGAGGCAGGCGGAGGAGATCAAGAAGTATGACGAGATGTCGGACTCTGTCTCCGGAAAGGAGCGGGAGCTGCACGCTCTGATGCAGGAAGAGGCACGCAAGCTCTCCAACCTCGAGTCGCAGGTAGGGGCTCTGGCCGCTCTCTGAAAAACTGCCTTTACCTCGGCACCGCTTCAAGCTCAAATACTCTGTTTGCACGATTGTAATGCACACTTTTCTTTCGCCAAAATCTGTGACCAAAAATACATGCGTGTATTTTGGTCACAGAACCAGAACCTGAGACTCAAAAAAGAAAAACACAGTACTCAGTATGAGGTGGCTAGCACCATCACCATCGTGACCGTATTCTCTCGTATCTAGACTCTTGTCCGCAGTCCTAATATGGAAAAAGAAAAGAAATGCAATTAGGAGGCATTTTTTACACGCTAATGGGAAAAGATAACGGAGCAGCACCGCGTGGCCTCGCAATCCCAGCGACCCGACGAGCGCGCAAAATGTTTGAAAGACGACCCTGCCAGAGGCGATGGTCACGCACTCGTACAAGTGCAGCAAGCGCGGCACCTAAGGTGTTATAGACGAAACCAAGGATTACCTTTATGGACAGCGAAGAACCAGCGTCGGACTCCGACAACGGCGACTAGTGCACAGTACTTATTTTTCTATTGGCCTAATAGAACAGGTTTCATGAAACCTGTTCTATTAAGTATCTGTTCACCTTTCCTTTTTTTTACCTGCGCGATACAATCGGCATCGAGTTATTTTTCGAATGTTTGAGCGCTAAATATACCTGCGCATTACAATCGGGGTCGCGTTACAATCGTGCAAACAAGGTAGATGATGGCATCCTAAACCATGTATCAAACGCGTAGCATTTATAGGGCCAGCATTAGAGATTTCGTGTTCATGGACGTAGCCTCGACGACGTTGTGATGTCACTTAATACCCTCGCATCACGTGGCTGTGATTTTATGGTGTCGGATGACATGACTTCAGGCAACACCACGACTAGACATTGTCGTGTCTAGTCATTTGGCATCACTCTCCTCTCCCCCTTAAAGGGCCACTGAAAAGAAAAAGCCGTCTTTTTTAAACAGTCTGGTTGGGACACGCGTGTCAAAAAATAAACTTTACGCGAAAAAAAAAATATTTTTGGAGCAATATTTACAGCGCGAGATTCATTTTGAATTCCACGCAAAAAGTCCATGACGTCACGGAATGGTCCTACACTCTTTCCACCTGAACGAGATGGTCATACTCTCTTTCCACCTCAGCGTGAAGGCGAAGCCGATCCACCTCTCCTCCACCCGTCCGAAATTCCCGAAAGACAAGTAGAGAGAAGAAGAGCACTGACTAAATTGCGTCTCGTGCCGTCAAAATTCCTCTAAAAAAAATGTTGTTTTTTTTCACGTAAAGTGCATTTTTTGACACGTGCGTCGCAACCAGATTGTTTTAAAAAAAAAAGACTTTTTCTTTTCAGTGGCCCTTTAAGAAAACAAACTTAGTGCAATGTTTTGCTGCGAGACACATTTTAAGTTGGAGGTGATTCCAAAAGGAACTTCTCTTTCGAGACACGAGCCCAAAATAAGAAGCATGTTCACAAGTCACTCGAATGCGCCTGCAACGTAAACATTACGCTGGAAGTTATATTTTTTCGAGAAAAGATTTTTGTCACGTACGTGTCCTGCCAATCCCCTTAAAAGAAACATGTACGAAGGAAAGAAAAATATTTTTACGCAGCCTGGATGGAAAAAGGCTGTCATAAAAAGATTTACGATAGAAAAAAAAAATATTTTTAAGGTATATTTACGGCGCAAAATGAATTTGTAGTTGGCACCCGCGGGACTGGAGCCCTTTGCCGCTGCTTGACGAAGGGCTCCGGTCCTCGTGATTGTCGAGCAGCAACGTTGCTTTGGAAGATCCGACATGTTAGAAACTCAAACATGTGGCACCCCTTCGAACTGAAAATTGCTAAGGTTTTGTTTGTTAATATATGATTCAAAACGGAAGTGGCCATTTTCTTACGCTTGTTGTTTCTCAAACATCGAAACAATTTGTTAAAAAAAGAAGCACATAAAAGAAACAAAGGTTGTAATAAGTAACTTTAGAGCCCATAGGAAGCTCGCGAAAGAGTGCAAGCATTGTGTGACTAGTGGCCAGTCACGTGACTGCTACTTGCCACTTTTCTGCGGGCTCCCGCAGGTTTCCAACTACAAATTTGTTTTGTGCCGTAAATATAGCTCTGAAATTATTTTTTTGTTCTTGTAAATTTTTTGACATTTTTTTTCCATCCAGGCTGTTAAAATTTTTTTTTCCTTTGCATATTTTTTTTAAGGAAAAGTTTTTTTAGAAGCTTAGCGTTCTTTTAAGGGCAGACCAACCTGTTGCTTACAGTAAATGTTCATAATATCCAGTTTGTTTTTTGCTCGTTTGATACTACCTTGAATGGTAGCGGTCATGCGAAAAAAAACTGGGAGGGCTGACAGCTGCATGCTTGGGCTGCCAGTTTTGCTCTTTGGTACACATTTGCAGTATGCGCGCGAATAAGGAGCTGTAACGAGCTGCCGTCTTACGGGCCCACGCAGATGAAGGAAGAAAGGATGAACGCTCGTATTCGGGAGGTGGAGCACAGCCAGGTCATTGCCGAGTTGAAGCAGAAGATCTCCTCCCTGGAAGTCAAGGTGAGAGTGTTGCCAGCACACGCCTGCCACAGGCACTGGGACCACCAGACGCTGTGCAAGTTACTCTTCAGAAATAAGCTGTTCATTTGTATTATAACCACAGTGCAAAAAGTAACCGAGTTGCGTTCCAAGTACTGTAGTTGGAAAATATCCATCCCGGTGCTCTGCAGTTTCTGTTCAAAGGTCTCCGATGCTGAAAAGAAATGGGTGCGTCTCGATTCAGCACTCTGCTTGCTTACGAAGCAGCGACAGTGCGTTCATGCTGGGACTAGATGCGAGGGAATTTGCGTATTTGTTGACAATAATTTTGAGGAGTAACTATCGGTTAGATTTTACTTCGAAATTGTAAACGAGTTACAGTTGCCGACATTTCATTGTACCTTGAGAAGTATGTTAGAGGTTTTAAGGTTGTAGGTATATAATTACGGCAGAGTCGAACACTTTTACTCGGTTTCTTTACGGCTCTGGTGGTCGCCGAGCTTTTTTGGCTTCTCTGGCCGACGCTTGTGCGGCACTCTCGGAAACATTTGGCGAGCTCGAGTTCCCCCTTTCTGTGGCCGTCTGCGTCACAGAACCAAGAGCTGTTGACCGCGGGGCAGCTGAGGGGCAGCACGGAGTCTGAGGAGGTCAAGGAGCTCCAGGACAAGCTGTCTGACCTGAAGGCAGAGGTGAGCATAGGCCCCGCTTCGCCGCTACACCGCCACGGGGCTTTTTGTCACACCTGTGTGCGGCCGAGTTTGCGCTGAGTTGCGTGCACGGAGGAGTCGCAGTGCTTCTCTGCACCCTGCCCTCCACTGCACAGCCGGCTTTGACGCGCACTTTTGGGGGCAAGCTGTCGTAGTCGTTGCTCCCGACGCTCGGGTTCGAAGTTTCCCAGAAGCTTCGTCGAAGGGCTTTGAGAATTTCCCCAAATTCTTCGGACGACAGTCGGACTGGCTAAGAGGTCTGCCGAAACGTCGTCCTGCCTCGCTAGCGTGTTTCCTTTCAGAAATTGTTTTTCTCGTTTTGGTCGCCAATGAACCGGTTTTCCTTCTGTCAACTTTGACACTAACGAGGGGAATCTGCGCCGGGCGTAACGGGCGACATTGCTTTGGTGCGCCTCGAAGGGCCGCTCCCGACTCGGTGGCGTAGCGTGCGGCCGGGAGCGGCCCTGGGAAGGCGAGCGGCGGGGACCCCCGTCTGACGGCGCAATGCCCGTGGGCCCTGTTGCAGAGGTTCCGCTTAGAGCTGAGCTCCCCAGTGTTGCCCAGCTTGTTGTCGCCCCTGACCCCCATGGGGTGGGACCCCGCCTCTTCTCTGGGACAGCTCTAGGACTCTCTCTCTCGGCGAGGTGAACCATTAACCCTCTCACTCCCCACGCTCTTACCCTCTCCCCCGCACGGGCCTGCGCACGACCTGGCTTGCCATTTGTTTGGGGCTTCCAGAGGGTGACCGGCTTCTTGTTTCGCTGTTGCCCAAAAGGTTTGCACGTTCGTTGCTCCACTGGAAATGTGGGGCTGTGTTTTCCCCGCGTTTGAAAATGCTGCCGTCTCGGCACTTGCACGAGGCCGCTTCGCAGTCGTTGAAATCATGAATGCGAGCCGTGAGCCTTCTAAGCTTCTTAAATATTATTTTAGTTTTCGATTGCACGCTACACTTTTGTGGACCTTTGACCTTGAAGGTGTTCTGACTCCCTTTAAAGCTTTTATTTGTGGCAAACGAAAGTAGAGACAGAAGAAGTGTTGGAGCATCTTTGAAAACATTCTGTGGTCTGTCAACCCCCTCCAGGTTGCAAGTAGTGGTTGCTGCATTTGAGTCCAAATACATCTCGGCATGTAAGGAGGCATGTTTCCATTGGATGAAGCATTCCTACAAGCTCTTGAAGATGCTGTCGGGCAGCTACGTGCCACATAATGTGTGCATGTGGCATTCCTCTTTTTTGCACTTCCTACACAATGTTGTACTGTAACTATACAATTAGTCAACTACCACTAACCTTGATGAGCCTTGCCCACCTCTGCAATTTGTTTTAATTATAACCGAGTATAATGCACTTACCTCATATTTGCACACAGTGAACTGGTGTGAAGGAAACTGTACATAGCTTAAAGGAAGAATAACCTAGAAACGTTGAAATCTTTTTGTGGGCACCACATATTATTTGGATTATTGGATGGCAAGGGCCGAGTTTCAAGTAGTTTGTGAAAGAGACTGCAGGGATAAACAGAAAGAGCGCAGAAAGGAGAGACGAGTGCCGTCCCTCTCTCTCATCCTTCTTAGCTGTGGTGTTGGCCTGTAGAGCTTGCAACCCAGTTGGGATGCATCATCCTGCATCATTTATTTCTGCCTGCAAGTAGCATCCCTCCTTTCTGTTGCTTAGTGACGCACGCTTATTTTCTTCTGGCTGTGCTCGTTTGCTGTGCCTGTTGACGGATGCTCTGTAGTTGTGTGCCTTCGTTTGATTGTGCTCTTACCATTTGTGCTGTGTGCCGATTCTGTGTGTATTTACCTCATAATTTTTTTTAGAACCAGCCGTGCAGATTCAATGATTCAAGATTTTAATTAGCACAATGAGAACTAGCAATTGATGTAAATGTCCGTGCATTTGCATGCTAGGTCGGCGATTGAGCAGTCCAGGCACGCTTCAAGCGACTGTCAGCGAAGTTGCGTCTTTGCCTAGGTGCAGGGATAGCCCTACTTTACGAAGAAAGAATGAAGGGGCAGTCCTCGCAGATTTGTGGATTGGAACCTTCGAGCATGCATTGCTTGCCGTTGGTTAGCTGTTTTTTTGCAGTCAGTGTGGATAACGTGCAAATTGAGGACGCCTCTTACCAGGACAAGTGGAGCCCTGTCTAAGGCCATTAGCATATCAAAGGTGCTGAAACTAACACAGCACACCAATATCATAGCATCCCAATTTACGCAGGCTTTCTTTCTGTTTTCTGTGTCAACCATGTCAGTGTGATTACCTCATTCTTTCTTATTTGAGATACCTACTCCCACTCTGGGAAAAGTGTTGTAAAAGACTGACGATGTCGATAAATAAATAAATAAATAAAATGTAGCGCAGCAAAGTTAAGGTAGTACCGTAAAATATAGAGCATCCGCCCATTTTATATTAAGTGCTCACCCCTCAATTTTGTAGCATTCAGAAAATATGCACAAGACGTGTTGCTGACCTGAGGGATGCCCATCCTCCAGTTTTACACGATTATCTTCAAACTTCGAGTGGGCGCTTGCTCGAGATTTTATGGTATTAGTATTATCTATTTCAGTTCAAGAGAGCTGCAGCATGCTTGTAGCATACCGGTGAGGGAATTCAAGGTACAGCAAAGATACATAAAGAAGTCTTTTCCCGAGAGGAGGGACTTCAGCGTAGGCATCCTCTTTCCGAGGGATGCATGTCCTCTCGTGACCGGCTGTTCATCCCCGTCCGGGCACATCAGGTGATGCGTCTGCAGATCATGAACAAGCGGCTCGGCTCGGCTCTGGCCGTGGCCCGGCTGCGCAGCCAGGACAGCCACAGCTCCGGCAGCTCCCCGTCGGGGCCCCCCAGCGGTTCGCCGCCGGCCACACTGGCGCTTGGGCGCACCACCAGCCTGGCGGACGACCGCATTGCCGAGCAGCTCATGCAGCTCGGGCTGGAGCTGTCCGTCAGCCAGCACCCGACCTCCAAGGCCAGGCTGGCCAACGGGGACCTCTGAGCCGCGTCTGCGTCCTAGGCCTTCTTTACTTGCCGCGTCGCCTGCAGTGCTATTCGCGACGTGGTGTCCTTCGTTGCGCGCAACGTCGTAGAACTTTGCAGGACAGACAGAAGTGACTCGAAGTTCCCGGGCACGTGCTCTCCCGAAACGAGCTACGGGAACTCTACAACAGCTGCGACTGCGCAGGGTTTCTATGGGACTTCCGGGTCCCCCAGATCGAATTGTGTCGTGCGACTTTGGTTTGGCGGCAGTGGACGAGGCGACTCTGCGAGGTGGATAAAGCTGGTTAGGTTCAACGACACTTTTGCACCGTTTTAGAGGTGGCCCTGCGTCGCGAGTGTCCAAAGTTACTGAAAACACTAACAAACACATTTAGAGTGTAGCGCTACTTTCGGTGTGCTAGCAGCATTTTAGGGGCTCGTTTCTTTCTCTGCCTCCTTTCTCTCGCAGAGTTGGGCGTCTTTGTATTTGCCAGCTTGGATGTTTCCCGGGCACGGGAAGCACTCTAGCTTAGGGCCTGCACAATCTCTCTGCGACGACATCGTCCGGGGCTTGGCCGAGCGTGCCGCTGTTTGCCGTCGGTGGCTTTTTGAAACGCCGTCCGATTGACCTCGGTGGCAGTACTTTGTTTCCTCCCGGGTTTCGTCCCCCGGGGAAGGCCCCAAATTGCGGATTGCGACTGCGTGGCAGACGGCACGCTTCAACACTATGAGAAAAGCGACCAATGCACGTGCAACCTCGTGCCTAGTTGCACTCATTTTTCATGTCCGATTGAGATTGTAAGAGGGACCCGCGTAATACCAGGCATAATAATGTTGTGCGCTCATTTCGGGCTTTCAGCCGAGGCAACACGGTTCTGGAAAAAAGCAGACTTACCGACTCATATTTTTTTTTATGCAATCTTGTTTTTATATTGTTGTTTTTCTTCACAATTTTGGTACGTGTGATTTGCTTTATCAGCTTTCGAGTTCTGTACAAAATGTAAAGTATCTGTAAAAAAAACTATTCCCTCGTGATCGTCTCCTTTGTTGAGGAACAATTTTACGGGGAAACTTAAAACTGGCATTCAATTTTCGCTTTTTTTTCGCATGGTGCGTAGGTTCTCCAAGCACATCGCTGGTGCATATTTACTACGTGCAATGGCAACTTGCTCTCGCAGACCACTTAAAACATGTTTTCGTCTAACAAGAAAATGCTATGTATATTTTTGTTTGTAACTTTATTATTAACCCGAGTAATATTTTTTGGTATCTTAGGGTTTACATAAGAACAAGGCAGAAGAGCTGGTAATAATCAAATGCACCCGAGACTTGGGCCAAAAGCGACTGGGGACAGGAACGCTGCAGACAGATTGTTTCCACACCGTCTTGGTCCCCTTTGGCCCATGTCGCCGATTTCTAGGTGTATTTGATTTTATACACTTTTTAATGTAAAAACACGAAATTTCTTTTTGTACATACCACGCAAAGCTTTATTTATTACTGGACGTTTCTTTATAAGTTGTTGGAAGGTCCGGTCACTTGCCTCGTTTTTGTTGCAAGGGACAGGGCCTCGAATTTCACGCTGAAAGGAGTGTCCACGCGTGTCGCCCTTGTTACAGTCTCGTTTCCCCAGGAATCCCAACAACAGTATTGCGAGCGAGGTGTTATAGATTGGTTGTAGGTAGCGCTCCTGTACATATGTCTGTGGAATCCCGTTTGTCCCCCGGACAACCCCTTTCCTGCAGTGTTCCCCTTTTGGTACACCCTGTCCGTGTATGCCCTAGCTGAACAATTTCCCCCAACACAAATAAAGCGACACGGTTGTTTTACTCCTTTCCCTGGTGTTGACTCGTTTGTATTGGCGTCTTGGCTGCTGTTGGTGATGAAGCGCAACTGCCTCGTTATTGGGATCTGCTGCACAGTCAAGCTCTCAAGTGCCCCCGTGGAGAAGAGGTTTCTGCCCCTTTTCCGTATACAGGAGCTGTAGGTAGCAGTTGTTTCAAACGGCTGCTTAGTATTGGTTCCTCCCATGGCCACAAGGAGGTTCAGAAGACGAGATCCATGCACAGCCTGGGCTCGCCACGTGAAAATTTTCAATGGAAACTAGCTCCATTTTCGCCTCTTTTCAATTCAGCCAAGGTTTTGGGCACTTTGCACCAACGCAACGGCTCGTTTGCTTTACCAGTGCGGCATTTGACTTTTTGTAGCAGGCAAAATATTGGTTTGGAGTAGACACCGACGCTTTTGGAGCAGATGCCAAAACAGACGGCCTTTTTTTTAGAAATAAGGCTCGGGTGGGAGTAAATTTCCTTTACATTTAGTAGTAGTAAAACAAATTTTGTTGTAAAATGAAGCATAGTGAGACTTCAATTCAGATCCCCCTTTTACACTCAATAGGTTATTTAGACTAAATGTAATTCCAGCAAAAACCAGTATAACCGCCAAAATGCCCCCCTCCCCCCCCCCCCCCCCCAAAAAAAAAAAGCGAGGTGCAGAGGAGGGCGCACGCCAACGACAGTGGTGGCGCCAAGTGGCTGTCTTTCAAGGTCTAGAAACTTTCGTCTCGCACCATACATATGTTCGCCTTTCTGCCACCAGCCTTGTGGCGCTAGTTTCTCCTACCTTGGTGGAGGCTGGAGCTGCACTCTGCTGGTCCAACACGGCTGACCTGGTAGGTTCCCTCAATGCTACACACCAGGTGGCAGTCATAGACCCAAGATGTAGAGTAACTGTATAGTCTCTGCTTGCAGAGTATCTCTCTTCTTTTCGCTGCAACCTCTGTATTGGCGGAGAAGTGGTCACGCACGCCGAGCTGGATCCCACGTTTATGCGAGAAAGCGAACTTGCAGGCACAGAGTTTTGGGTGGAGCATGTTTCTCACTTTACGTTTACATCCTACACTAAAATCAAATTGACCATTCAACGTTATGGCAGTGTTCCAAAATTTACTCAATCTTGCTCCAGGGTAAGGGTTTTGTACTTTGGCGTTCTAAAACCTATACGCGTCCAGCGTTTCTCAATTCGTGTGTCACGTGACATGACCCGCCAGTCACTTGGATCCAGTTGGGCAAGATATGGAACGCAGCCTATGTGTAGCCACTGGGTATGATATCGTTTGAAAAACATGTTTCCAAAGTCTGGGAAGCAGACAACACGGAGGACGATCGCGTCTGCAGCGCTTGCAGAGTGATACGCAACACGTACAGTCGGGGACAGAAGTCTCCAGGACACTCGAGCTGCGGCTGAAACGCATTGCTCTGCCGGCGGGTTGCCTGGTTTCGAGATCACACAAAAGCGCATGCACGTCCTGCTCTGCCTGCAAACGTGTTTTCCCGCTCTTCTGCGACACAGCACCCAACTAGAAATCGGGCACGTGGTACCAGCTCGGAGATAGCGCTGGCAGCTGACGAGCATCTGCTACATATTGCGAAACTCGAGATACCGCCTGGGGCACTGCGCCGCATTTCGCCACGTCAGCACACCTTGCTTTATAATCAGTTCAGCTTAATCGCTCAGTTGAGCAGTTGTGACTTCTTGCTTTATAGGTGCCATGTCAATAAGCGCTATCTCAGAGGCGCTTATTGATATGGCACCACGCGCCCGATTCCGAGTTAGGTGCCGCGCCGCAGAAGAGCGGAAAAACGCACATGTTGGCAGGCACAGTAGGACGTGCATGCACTTTTCTGTGATCTCAAAACCAGGCAACCCACCGGCAGATAACAGAGCAATGCGTTTCAGTCGCAGCTCGCATGTTCTGGAGACTTGTCCCCGACTGTACATCCGGGCAGCTTGAAGCAGACGACGAGCAGCTATGGCTTGTGAAGGAACGTTTTTAACGGCCAGTGTTCTTCCGATGGCATAAAAAGAAACGGGAGGCTGCACACTATCTTCTCTGCTCTACACACCACCTCACATCCACGCCTCCGGGTCTCCTGCAGAAGCGACGGTTGCTTCCCGCAGTGTGACTTGGATGCAACATGGCCGCCATGGGAGCACCATCGCAACGCTCTGCTCCACGGAGTATATACAGTTACCCTACCAGAATGGGCAACTTAACCGTGGTTGCCAGCTTGTCTGCACCACAAGGGTACCCGACACCAGCCACCAGAGTGTTGCAGATGGTGGGACCGCAGCAAACATTTGCACAAGTGCAAACTCTCCCCATACCCATATTTTTTTAGAAACAATTGACCAAACGATGGCACCACATTAATACTCAGTTTATTTTGTTAGTAAAAACATGAAACATTCGTACAACTGACGAACCTCCGCTTATTTTGCAAATTTAAAATCCAGGCCGGCAATAGACATCCGGAAAAGAATATTCTGCCCGGTTCCAAAGAGGGCATCCGAAATTGCACCAGTTTGGCTTACTTTTTTTTTTTCTGTAAAATTTTTTGGCACTTTTTTACTGCTAATGGTAATTGTCTACATAACCAAAGTGCACCATATATAATTTGGTACGGGAATAATAAACTCTCGGTTTACTCGCAGTTCAGGAAAAATTAACTTTTCGTCGGCAGGCAGATTCACTCGTACAATCTTCAGACCTTTGATGAGGCACAGGAAAAAAACAAACAAAAGGTTCGTTCAATTTGGCAAGTCCAGACTGTCTAGACAGACTCCAGAGTGGTGCAGGGGTCGCGGATGAATCGGAGGTGCCTATACCCAAACAGCGTGAACTAGCTCGGGCAGATCAGACTAACCTATGCGGAGCGCAAGTTTGGCTGCTTCTTTTGTAGAGATTGTGGTAACGTCAGGACGCCGAGACAGCTTGCTTTGAGGTCTACCCACAATCCTTCAATCAGAGCCAGTCGGAGCCCAGCGTTCTGACATCGCCACAACCTTTACAAAAAAAACAGATAAACTTGCTCTCCGCATTGTTTAGAGTAACGCAATTCTTAGGCATAAAGATCTCTGAATGGTGCCAGACAAGAACACAAAACTTGGGTGCAAACTCCTCAAAACAGTGGTACAAGCAGCTTCTAGCCTGCACAGCATTAATTCAATGTTCAGATGCAATACAAGTATAATTGCAAATGAGAAAACCTTCTCCGTCTTGCATAAATAAACGCCCGCATAAATTTTACGCCTTTCCTTTGTACTCTATCGTCAACATGCATGAACGGTGAACATAGTTTCTATCCCAAGTTTTCAAGAATCTCTAAAAAAACTGTGAAATTCTCTCAGATTAATTGCAGGCCCCTATTTGACATTTCAAAAAAGTACTCTGCCATATATGAAAGAAAAAAAACCTTAATACAATTTTTCAGCGAGTGAAAACAGCTGTCCTAAGAATTGACACTTGGAAACATTTTGCTCCCCAATAGCTGTACTTTTTAGCAGGCAAAGTTTCCTAATTAGAGGCCCAAAAATTAGGAAGGGAAATTAACGTGTAATGGTTGGCTTTTGATGCAACTTGTCAAGTTACATTTTTGGAACAGTACCCAATACAGCATGTTCTTCATGTCTGTACTATATGTTGTGCATACAGCACGTGGTAGTGGTAACTCGAACATGTCACTCTTCGTGTTCGAGTAAACTGTAAAAGGTCACCGATACGAAGAACAAAAAAAATATTCCATACTCTGCCTAGAGGAACGCGTGCCACAGCAACAGAAATGACTAGACCGAAGAAGTAAACGACAATGAGCGGTGCCAATCGAGAGTAACTGGCGTACAATCTCGGTCACGAGTTTCCACTGGAGCAGAAAGAACAGCCGAATTTCCAGACCCTCGGCGTGAACTTGGATAGGAGTGTCGCATGGACGAGCCAGTGCAACCGAGCTGCTGAGCATTACCGCAGACCCCCGGGCATTGCGAGGAGGCTGTGCCCAGACGGCCAGAGTGCCTGACGCTCCTAAGGACCAACAACGGGAGCTGCAGGAAGCAAAAAGGCCCGCTCTGTGCTTCCTAAGCAGCGCTAAGAGGTTCAAGACTCGTATGTATACAGCCCTCCTCCCACAGGAACTCTGCTTTTGAAACCAGAGAGCTCTGGCTGGACCCATCCATTCTAGAAAACGCAGCTAGTGTCGCGTCCCTGAGGGCTCAACACACCATTCATTCCAGAAGTAGTCTCTACATGCATACACAACCACAAACACACATACAGAAGCGCGGGGAAAGCTTGTTGCAGGAGACGCAATCCAGCCTGAAAACTGACTCCACAAGAGCGATGCACTTCTACATAGTTTCGAGACCCACGAATACAAGCGCAGCTTTCGTGTCTTCCAGTAGAACGTACGGAGAGGGTCATCCGCTCCCAGGAACCGTCCTGGCTTCCCTACAGACAGAAGCCCCCCCGTGTATGCGTGGAAAGCGCGAAAAGCCAAGTGGTGCCACCCGAACGAGGTCACGTGTTACGAGAGCTGCGACGTGCCCTGCTCGTTCGTGAAAAGGCTCACCAGAAAAAAGCATAAAGCGACGGCACAGGCATTCACTCATTTCGTATTCAAGAAGAAAACAGAAGCATTCATTCTTTTACAATGGTGCACCACTTCAACAGTTTGCTTCTACTTGCGTAGAAGCAAACAAAAAACTAAGAAAGGAAACAAATTACTGCGAAGCAGAGGCGAGAGTGAGGGCACCTACACAAGCACTCGACCGTCTCGCTTCTCCCCAAGAATAACGAGAAAAACAAACTTGCTCCAGGACCAAAGAGCATCCTTCGCAAAGGTGACAAAAACGCCAATCAGAAACAACAGTTCCTCGGGTTTTCCTTTCCCTCGCAATACTACCGACTAAGCTAAAGCACTTAAAAGGTAAAAATAAACAAAAAAAAAAAGTGAGTGTGCTACAGCAATGCGTTTTCTATTTTCCTGTTTTCTAGCAAAAACTAGTTAAAAAAAAAATGGATAAAAAGAGAATGAGCAAAGGAGCTTCTCGTATGGCTGGCCACCTTTTCAACCCCCAAATGGTGCAAAGAAATGGCCTCCTCGAGTGCAGCCGACGTTACAACGACTCATTGGAGGAAAAAACTCGATACAAATAAGTGCTGAGAAACAGTAGCATCAACCTCCCGGCAAAGACCGAACACGTTTCCCTTTTCCAAAGGCAAACATGTTCTAGAAAGCAGTGAAAGTCTCAGGCCTCGCAAAGTCTGGCAACGGTTCAAGATTCAAAAAGGTCGAGCCCGGGAAAAGTTTCGTCCTCAAAGACGGTCCGACGCAGAAACCGGCCCCGGTGCTCTCGCGAGTGCAAGCAGCCACAAACGCAAGCGGAAGGCGAGAGACGCCTCGGAAGGATGCTGCAGCCACCCAGAAAAGCCTTCCGCGCAGAGGCGGGAGGCTCACGGACGAGACGACGGCACAGAGAGGGAGAGCGGGGCTCAGTCGGCCGAGGCGGCCGTCTCGAGCGCCGCCGAGCTGAGTGCCGGCACGCCGTCCTTGCCGATGAAGAGCTGCAGGCCGGGCCCTTCCGACGCCTCGTCCAGCTTCGTGTCCCGGATAAGGTCCTCGATCAGCTGGTCCGCATTCACGCGCGTGGAGTCCATCCGGTGCTCCTCCGTGATCTGCTTCTGCGCGTCGCAATAAACCCGGCACGTTTCAGGCACCACCGGGACAAAAACCGGCGGCACCACACGAGCAGCCTTCTCCGATTCCAGCGCGCAACTTCGAGATAAAGAGACCGTGAGGCGATGCATTTTTGCCTCGGCTAAGTAAAAGTTGAAAACAGCTGCTTTAAAAAAAAAAAATGCTTATCTTCATTTTTTTTTTTCATTTATTGTGCTGAATTTTAATGTACTGATGTATTTATTTCTCCGTGGAGTTTTCAATAAATTTGTAATTTTAATTTAGTTAGCTAAACTTCCGCAGAATATATCAGAAATTTTTATAGAATAGCATTCACCAAGACATGTTTGCGTGGTGATGCTATTTTAAGTCTCATTTAGTTATATCACACTGGTAAAAAACATTTACAAAATGGGAGGCTATATCTTTTTTAGACTAATCATTAAAATTTTTGTATGATGCATAAAGAAATAAAAATAGCATCACCGCCCAAAGCATCTCTCGGTAAATGCAATTCTATAAAAATATGATATATTCTGAAGAATTTTATGCTAATTAACTAAATTAAAATTACAAATTTATTGATAACTCAGCTTCGCTTCTTGGCGCCCTCCAGATTTCGCCACCGCAAAACAAACACGCCAACAGTCATCAACTTTTTTTATGTTTATGTTTGCTTTCTCTTTCCATGAGGAATATCGGTTAGCAGCAAGAAAAGAAAATATGCATGACCGCGCGCACACATACACGTGTTCACCGACTCGCTGACACTAGTTTGTGCTGCGGATAGACATGGAATATACTTATTTGTTTCATTATTACTGAGTTGTCCCACGCCGTCGCTGCCGTTTGTTTAGTCAAGAACGGAGCCGCTGACGCCACCGTCACGAATATTTACTTGACTTAGTGCTACCACCTTGAACCGTTTCAAATAACCGGCACGTAAGATTACAATTCCGTTCGGGTTCAATGATAAAAGTTTGAATTCGGTAACAGTTTTGTTCCGGTACAGTTAAAAATAACGGATTTGCTCTGGTCTTTGATTCGGGTCCTGTTCCAGACCCTGGTTAAAAGCTACATGATAATCGCGCATAATTACAACAGCCACCTTGTCACGTCTCGCGGCGCCGGGAACGACACCTTGCCCATCTACAGCTATTCAGTTTCGGCTGCTTCACTGAGGGTGCGCTATTTTCATCCTCGAAGGAGCATAAGCCTGTGAGACAACCAAGCCATCAGTCACCTCGAGTGCAATGATGCTGTTTCAAAAGCCATTTACCATGCGCTAGCGAATTACACCATCAGTCCGTAGATTCTAGATTTAAAAAATCGACATAGCCCGCATAACACTCGAGTCCATTCCATTCCTCCCAGCGCCGCCGCCATTCCATTCCATTCCGGGGTTGCGAAAGTGCGGAATGATTCCGGAATGGCAACTCTGGTCGGTGATAGGTCAAGAGCTCAGGGCGAGGGATAGAAAGGCTGGGGAGGAGGAAGCAGATGGATTGATGGACAGGAGAGGAAACATTCCCCTCGCTTCAGCACTCCGCCTGCTTCCTTCTCCCCGCCTTCCTTTCCCTCGCTGTGAACTCTTAACCCAACATTGACTAGGGTTGCGTGTAGTACAGGTAAAGGCAACGCCAGGCGAGGGGAAAAAGGGCAACGGCTAGGAAGGCTGGAGAGGAGGGTAAAGACCTCCTCTCCCTTCTACCATTCCTAGTGCTCCCCTTTCTCCCCTCGCCCCCCATTGTCCCGCCTCCCCCGTCCCGCCTTCCTAGTGCTCACCCTTTCTCATTTCGCCTGGCGTTGCCTTTGCGTGCACTGCACACAACTAGAGACATGGAATATAGGCACCACCCTAAGAGCACCACCCACCATATAAAATTTCAAAGCGTTAGGCAGAATGACCAAACATGCAGCCAACATTTTTTTGTAGGATGGTCGTTCTACGAACACATTTGAAGAAAAGAAAGAGGACGAGCTTGCTCACGCACCAGGAACGAACAGACTTAATGTCGCATCCATTTAGGCTGTATTCTTTTCATTGTATATATGTCCACAGCACGTCACTGTTAGCACAAACCAGCAATTGCTGGTTTTCGTATTTTTCTGCCAGAGAGAATGTCAACCAAACAACTCTAGTGTTCTGGTGGAAAGTGCTCATTGGGGCTTGGGAAATTAGTAATTACGAGGAATTTTTCCTACGGTTTTTGAGGTGAAAATGGGTTCACGATGAAATCGTCTCCCAAGGACACATACAGTCTAAGCTCATTATAACAGACCTTGATTTTGACCAAGATTTCGGTCTGTCGTAAGAGGAGTATGTTGTATGCAGATATGAAATGGAGTCAATGGTATGTAGAGGAAAACCAGCTGGACTTCACAAATCTGTATGTCGGGGCCATACCCAGAAAAAAATTTCGGGGGGGGGGGGGGGGGTTTCGGGGACAACGGCGGCCATTTTGAAAGTGTCTATTGTCTTATTTTCGCCTATGAATCATGTGCATCGGTGGCATATAATGGAGAGTTACAGCAAACCAAAGAACCGGTCCCGGTTTCGTACCCGGTAGCTGACCGGCGCCACTGCGCGTGCGCAGAGGTGGAGATTAAAATTGGCTGGCTGCCAGCGCAACGACCAGGGCCGTACCCAGAAAAAATTTTCGGGGGGTGGGGGGGGGGGGGGGGGGTCAGAACCCCCTAACCCCCCCCTGGTTACGGCCCTGCTGTATGTTACATCCAAATGTCTGTTGTAACCAGGTCTGTTGCAATGAGCTTAGACTGTAGTGATGCGAGGAAAGATGCCAAGCTCAGTGATGTGATTGGCCAAAGCCGTTTTGGAGCACCTTTTGGAGCAGCCAAAACACTGTTTTGTAGCAACAAAAGTGGCCTTTGGAGGAGCCACAACACTGTTTTGAAGCAACAAAAGTGGCCTTTGGAGCAGATATTCTTAGAAAAAAAAAAAAAAAAAGATGTTCGTTTCAAGTGCTGGACAAACCAAGGACACTTTGCTTGCCGCAATAAACACATTGTAGTCAAGTTAGGCCACCTGGGAGTTTTTCAACATTTAACTAAAATGCCAATGACATGATAGATTTTGCAATGCTTCAGTTAAATGATACGTATATATCTACCCGCTATAGGTAAATAAGAATCAAAGTGCACATATTAAAATTTATTTGAAAATGACCAACTTAGAATAAATGGCACAGCGTTAGGTTGACTAGTGATAAAATAAATGAAAGCAGTCTCGAACTGATGAAACAAGTAATTAATTACTGCAGTGCAATGCGGAGATGGCTGTACGATCGAAACCATGCCCCTCCGCTCCGTCGCTAACTGGTTCCCAAAAGTGTATGCAAAATGTAACTGTCCAGCATACGACAAAAAACAGTCCAGCGGTACGTGCTTGCCAGGCCGGCAGACGAGGTACAAGCTAAACACATAAAGAAAAAAAAGAGTGTGAGCATATCGATGCAAGACATCGCGGGTCAAGGTCAAAAAGTTTTTGAAGCGCTTTGTGCAAGGAGTGAGCTTGAGACAAACAAGCGCGCTGTGCGGGTTCAGTGTGCAGACATTGCCTTCTTTGCTTTAGCTCATTTCTCTTCACCAACTTTCTTTCGCGGCAGATTTTTCACGTACCGGGGTACCTCCCGAAAGAAAGCACACCGTTGAAAGCACACCGTGAGACTTAGGAAAGCAATACTTCGACACAGAAGTCTGAGTTAAAAGGGGATTTTTGTAGTAACGTATGTTTTACACAAGAACAGGAATGTTGATGAACTTGCGGCGGTACTTAGTTTCATTTTAGAAAGCGCCATATCTGCAGCGACGTGGGGACGGCAACACCCGACATCGCGCGACCACGGTGACTGGCAGGGAGGGACCAAATATAGTTTTCCCACGGCCGTTGCTTTCGGGAGCGAGTGCTTCAGCTCCCAAACTAACTCCCACCGCGCAAAAACTTGGTTTTGTTCCATAGCATTACGGCATGGCTGGTACCCCAGCACGTTAGCGTCGGAGCGTCCACCTGCGTCTATCGTTGAAAAAAAAAGAAACGCGAGACGACAACGGCGCAGAACGAGACATGGCAGGAAAAACCATGCAAGACCGGATGAACGATTGATGCAGGGTACTTTGTGTCGAGTGGTCGCTTGCGCCACCTAGCTCACGCGTGCTCAATTACGATACTCAGTTTAGTTTTGGTTTAGAAAGGCGACCAAAACTGGTCCTTTGGCGCAGGCTTGGCGCAGATTACTCATATTTTGGCAAAATGTAGCAGGATGTAGCAGGGTTACCCCCTTGGTGCAGTTTGGCGCAATTGGCGCAGCAATCACATCACTGCAAGCTCCAGCACAACGAACTGTGATCCACATGTCCTTCTTTGACAGGCGATGCATCTCAATGAATATCATAATCAAATATACTGGGAATAGTAGACTGGTCACAACAGCACTGATCTGGGATTCATCGCCTGCCCCTTACAAAAATGGACAAAGGAGGTGTACCGGTCGAGTGACAGAGGTTCATACAATCGCCGGAAAGTGCAAATAGGTACACCAGTGCAAAAACTAGGAGCGAAAAAAGGCGACCCTTGCCACCGTCGTCTGAGTCTTTGCACCGCCTGGTTGTTGGCCCCGAGAACTCGATGCGGGCACCAGGTGCAAATAAAAAGCGATAGAAGGGGCCGGTGGAAAAGACAGAAGGGACAAAGCAGGCACGGCGAAGGTACGAGAAGGGAAGAGAAGCAACGTGCAACACTCACATAGAGCAAGTTCTGTACCTTGCTGATGGGACGCTTCCGGTCGGGCGGCTTCAGGGATCCCGGGAATGTGTCGCTGTAGCTCGAGCCAGAACTTAGGTTCCTGCGGGATTCGCCGGAACGTATCAGTCTCCGATTCCCGACCCACGCCACCGCCGGTGTTGCCGCTCACCTGAGGTGTCCGGACTCCGAGCTGCCCTGGCGCGAGTGCGACTGGAGGCTGCCGTAGCCGGACCCCCGCGACGCCTGGCTGTTGTAGCTGGAGTTGCGCGAGTGGCACTGCTCAAAGTCCCCCTCCTCCCTCCGGGGTGCCTCCCCTGGCTCCGGGCCCCCACAGCCGTTGGGACCGTCTGCAATGCCGAGACACACCGTTACCATCCACCTAGACTTAAGGACAAAAAGTTTTAAAGTACCTCTGAGAGAAATTGTTCGAGCGTCGGTGCGTAGGACGCGCCATACGGGAAGACGGTTTTATGGAAGGTATGCATTCTGCTGCAGTTTCCACAAACTTCCTCGAGGCATTGTGGAAACAACCGGCGCGTGCAATGCTGGAAGTCGTTTGGGGCCACAAACGGCCGGTTCCCCGGTGACATCGGCCGACGACAAACATTGCGAGTCAACGAGAGAGACGAAAGCAGCTTGCCTACCTGCGGTCGGGTTGGGGGCGCTGTGTCGCTGCTTGCGTGGCAGGCTGCCGAAGCCGCTGCTGCTGCTGGCAATGCTGCTGCCGCTGTAGTCGTCGCCCCCCTTGGGTGCCGCCACCACCTGGGACGAGGCCTCAGGCTCGCTTGGCAGCGACAGCGAAGTCACCAGGGTGGGGCTGTAGATACAAGAAGTGCAGTCAACGGGACCTCCAACGTCCCGGATTCCTCGCTTACGAAGACGGAAGTCGAGGCACATAAACTTTACTACGCAGTTATGTACTGCCCGGCCCTCGTGGCAAAATGTTTGGGAGGTTTGTGCGGTACTTAAGTGAACGATGCAATCACGGAGCGCCGAAACGTAGTCCCGCCGGTGAATGCAGAATGCGAAAGTTTCAGCCCTGTACCTTGCCCAACTCAAGAGCTAGAATGGCCCCTCCAATTGTAACCCAAATCATTGGAGGGAACCTCTAAAATCTCTCAAACCACTCTTATGTCTGCCGAGTTTGCACAATAAGCTTCTTGCATACTTTGCATTATGTGCACTTAATCCCTCATACAGTGCCATTTAACTGTGGCTTTATAAGACTAAATGATCAAAAATCCTTAAAAATACTATAAAAAATTTTTTCTTTTTTTTTTTTTCTTTGGCAGAATAAAAGGACCTTTCATATTTTATAGAGCAAGAATGAGTTTTTGTTTACACTCACTAGATCTCACAAAAACTGCATTTACGAGGTTCACATTCTTTTCCCAGTCACCCCTTTCCCTTGACTGAACGTCCTTCCCCTTAACGAAACAAAGGAGCTGAGCACAAAGTGGTCCGAAGCCTCGAAAGCAAAGTGATAAAACACTGCAGCCTTGGACACATCGCACAATGGATCCCGTGACATCTTTTAAAATATGCACGTCCCCCCAACAAATTTTTTTCTTAAAGTGCTACTCCGCTCAATTCTGTCAGTTTCAGGATTACGAGCAATCTCACATTAAATAGCACCAATAAAAGGCACAATGCCATTCGCTTTGCAAAAAATGGGAAATATTTGATAAGATCTTACTTTAAACATGAGCACAAACCGAAACTTCCCCTCCGTCGGGCAACATTGGCCTCAGGCCGCCAAAAACATGGCTACCACGTGGTCTGGATCCGAGCGGGCCGCCATTGGGGCGGGCATCTGCAAGGCGGAAGTGTCGTCTGCACCGCAGTCATCACCACGTTTTGGTTATCTACTACGATATCCGACGACGTCTGCACAACTGCAGCTACAGTCTGTGCGCATAGTGGGAACAAAACTCTGAGAGACAATGATCACAGCCGGCGAGATGACAAGGATGGCCCGGACACGAGACGGCAAGACGACTCCGAGGCTGAGAAACGCACCGAGCAGGTGCGTTACGCCAATCATGTGGACACCGCTGGGCCAACACAATTGTTCAACGCCGAGAGATGCTGCTGACGTCACCCATTATGCTTGTCCGGAGAACTAAGACCAAACAAAAAGTAACAATGTTGATGACATTTAGCTCAATGTGGGCTCTGCCAAAACCGTAGCCTTGACTGCGCTGTTGGTTGTGCCAGGCCGTTTAAGAAATATTTAAGACAGAACTATGTTGTAATATTTGATGCGTGGTCTTCCAAGGTGATATTGAAGTAAACTGAATCTTTTCTTTTTTTTTAACAAAAATGAGGTGGAGTTGGCCTTCAATTGCCCAGATAGTGCATGTATGTCACAAAATGTGCTTTCGCTAAAGAAAAAAATGAATGCAACGCTCATGCCACACGATGCAACTTAGCTGCAACTGTGGATGCAGCATCCAGCCTCCATTTTCTAGCACCTTTCCTGGACGCATGGCAGGAGGAGGGCATGCAGTTTGCATACCTCCATTCCTTACTCCCTTTAGCCAATGGGAGGCCAGATATCCTATTCTGACGTTGCTCCAATGCTTGACTCCAAATAAGTCAACTGGGTGCCAGTGAGAATGAGCAGACGAAATCGCTGGAAACTAAAAATATGTGCCGCGACATAAATAGTGTGTTACTTGAATTATTTCTACTGGGAAAGTGTTTTTTAATGTGTGTCCTATTTTGACAGTTAAAAAAATGAAAAATTGGGGGGGAGGGGTTAAAGGGGTCCTCTGATGACATTTGAGGTTCTGACTTAACTATGTTATTACTTCATTATTGGCTCGGGCCACTCAGGGAACATGTAGTAGCAACCAATCATTAGCGCATCATATTTTAATTAGATTGGGCAAAAACAGCTCAACGTCCGGTGGCAACAAAGCGAGTTAAAAATGCGCGACCGATGACATCACCGGTAAGCATTTTGTGATTGGCAATCGGCGAAAGCTGTCAGAATTTTTTTTCGTGCAGGCTAAATAATGTGTATTGCTCCGTAAAACATCACTATTTTTTCGAGAAAGCCTTTTTATTGAGCGAGACAGATGGAAAACAAAGAAAAATATCTTTAAAGTGCGCAGAAACAAGCGAAAATAAACGAGACACGCCCACCTCCCTGGGCGAAATCAGCCAAACCAGCAGGCGCGCAACTAGCACATTGGGCCAATTGAGCACTGCACATCGCGCAGGCTCAATTGGCTGTGTTTGTGCGCACATCATCTATGTGGACGGCTCTACGTGCTACCCTGTGAAGCATTGTGGGCCTAACGAGTGGGACGCGATTCAAGGGGTGCCAGCCAAAGCTCGAAGCTCTACGACGAACCAAAGGTGGAGTCAATATAAAATACAGGACGACCTTGTGTATGGGCTATGAATGATTACGCACAAGTCATATCTCGCCAGCAGACGTTCCCGTTCGAAACAACAAATGCCAATTGTAGAAGCGAGGAATGTTTATTTGGAGTGCGCTACAATTTAGAATACGTAAACGGCATAATTTAGGGATCATCTATTTCCTTCGGCAATCGACTCGCGTCCAAGCCGCCCATAGATGCTTTAAAAAACGCAACATTGTGATTCCTTTTTTTTTTTTTTTGCTGACTTTTGTGTGATATTTGGTAAAAAATAAATGCTTATTTGCACTGCTTTAGCCCAGCATTTGCATTTTTCTTTTCTAACCTGTCACGGTGCAAATTTCTGCCCTGAGTCGCCGCTCTGACCACACCACAATAAATTCGAGGACTGGGAAAGGCGAAGTGGACAATGAACATTGTTCTAGTCCGGCGCGTGTTGGGTTTGCCGACACTGAAGTATAAACAGCCAAGCAGGTACACTGGTAATGCTGGTCAAGTTCTGAGCCCGAACTTACGAGTATGCAAGAGGCATTAGCGACGAGGCCCACGACGCATGCATCTTCAGCGCGGCAGCCACGAACCTAACCTGCAGCCAATTAATCGGCCGCTTCGCTACGACCGATCGTTGAATGGTTCGTTGAATGGTTCGCTTCTTTTTGTAATTTTAATTTTCTAATAACTCCCAAAACAATTCAGATTTCGAAAAAACATTTGTTTCTCTATCGACCTACGTTCAATGAGGTCAGTTTTGCCCCAAATTCCGAACCAGTTCAAAACTCATTGGAGGGTCGACGTACGCCTTGAAGCAGGGGTCCCCCGACAGGAGGGTCATCCCGAGGGACACCTTGAGCACCGAGTTGTCCTGGCGGTGCTTGGCGTCGTAGCCCTCCAGCAGGTAGCGCCTCGAGGTCATCCCCGCACCCGCATACTCCACCAGGTTGAGGTCTGCGAAGCCCAGCTTCTGGAAGGACCGGCCTCCCTTCACCTCCTGCAAGGCGGACGGGCTCACGTCGCTGCACTCGGTCCAAACGACGCGAGCCTCGCAAGGCGGTTTTGTTAGCACGCGATACAACGGCACCGGCTACCTTGGCTGCTTAAAGGACACGTGCAAAGGAAAAAAAACATTTTTTTTAGACAGCTTAGATGGAAAAAGGATGTCATAAAACGATTTTACAACGAAGAAAAAAAAATTTTAGAGCTATATTTACGGCGCTATACGAATTTGTAGTTGGCGCTCGCGGGAGCCGCCGCTGGTCACGTGGTAGGCCCGCGCGCCGCCGCGCTGTGTCGCCGCCGCACGCTGAGCGTTGTGCGAACGCCGCTTCAACGCGTTTCTCCACGCCGCCGTCGCCGCCGCCGCACAAGTTTGTCTGCTTCGGGGCGCCACCGCCGTCGTCTGACTGGCGCACAGGTCTATCACGTCTGCTTGCGATTTTTCAGGAGTTTCCTTTGGGCTCTAAAAGTTACTTATTCATCTTAGTTTTTTGTTATACTTCAAACATTCAAACAAAGATGAATAAGTTACTTTTAGAGGCCACAGGAAGCTTCTGAAAGAGAGCAAGCACCACGTGACAAATATGGATCAGTCACGTGACAATTAAAGACCACTTTTCCGTGGCACCCGCGGGCGCCAACAACAAATTCGTATAGCGCCGTAAATATAGCTCTAAAATTTTTTTTTCTTGGTTTTAAAATTGTTTTATGATATCCTTTTTCCATCTAAGCTGTTTAAAAAAAATGTTTTTTTTCCTTTGCATGTGTCCTTTAGAAGAGGAGCAAACCGCGTGAACTGCTGGTTCGCATGTGCATCTCAGCACTGAAAAAACAAAAAGTCGGCGATGTGTCGGCATTATACTGCCACACGCCGATTCGGCTCAGAGTTAGCGCTGCATTGTGTGTGCACGTTGGCGGGGTCACGCACGTCAGCACTGTGTCAGTGAGTAAGCGCCACGGTGTAGGTGTGAACGACCTTCCCAGCAACCTTTTTGGAGCGAGGTGAAAACCCAGAGAGAAGAAAGAAAGTCCTTCTTTATCTTGACACTGCAATGGCACATTCTGCTGGGATCACCGTTGCAAAGTATAAAAAATATTGGTTCACAATCGCTTCCCATACCTGGCATTCCCCAATTCGGCCCTTCCAGTAATCGGTCACTTTCCAAACCTGGAACGCATATTCTTGGCAGCAAAGAGACTTTACCAAAAACAGTCGCCAACCAATTTTTACGACACCAATAACCCAAACTTGTTTGATATTTCGGACCTAAAGGAAGAACCGCGACCTATTCGATAAAAAACGTGCATATTCACGACCGATGTTTCGGACAGCTTGAAGTCCGAAAGTTTGACTTTTGAGACTAAATCGTCACCAGCGATCAGCGGGAAACACCTCCGAAAAGCCGCCATTTTAGACTATGTTGGCTGCACACGGATTGCCTTGGTTTGGCAGCACTACTTGAGCACTGCCAAGTCCTACCACTAGGTGACACCATGCTAGAGATTTCTTTTTCCTCTAGCTGCGGGTCATTATAGTCATTGTCACCATTTTGCTTTCTTCATTCGCCACTCAGCAGTCGTGGACTTGTCGTGGAGGGCATTAACTTGCGTTTTCCGGAAGATTTTTCTGTCAATTGTACAACTGCACGAAATTATCAAAATCCGGGCAAATAATACGGGCAACTTGGCAGATATGCAATTCGTACCAAAGCAACCTTTCCTGCATGCAGAAAAACTAAAACAACTCGCTGGCTTGGTTCAGGAACTAACAAAACAGCCAGGACAAGCGATGGGAGTGGGAAGGCCACCAAAGTCCACGAAAGAGGGGGAGGGGGGGGGGGGGGGGGGGGGGGGCAGGAAGGGATGCTTACTTTTCTGATGGAGACTCTGCAGATGCAGGGGTCCAGGACTCCGGTGCCGGCGTTGGCACTCATCTTGCACGCAAAGACGAACTGGGAGTCCCATTTTACGCAGTGGTTGCACACTTCCTCCCTGAAGGGCCAAGGAGAGAGCCATCAGGACAAGTGCTGGGCACACTGAGCCCGGTAGAGATCCGACCGAGTCCAGGTGAAACGTTTTACCCAAGTGCCAACAGACCGATCTGACCAGTCATGCTGCTGCAATGCCTTTCTGCCTATGCGACAACGTTGCTGGAGGTCTGTACGTGTAGGGCACAAAATGGCACAAACCCTATTGTGCATCAGCGTCTGCCTCCTACGAACTAAGGTTATGGTGGCATCATGCGTGCACTTGGTGAGATCGGTCAACTGGACGCCCTCTTTGAACCCAACAAGGGCCCAAGGCAATGAGATTGGCGTATGGGTCCTCTCGCTTGTGTTAAGTTTGCCTTGAGCTTTACTTTCAAAGGAAAGATTGAGACTATGTCTATATTTGCTTTTGCAATCATCCTGCCTATGATTGTGACTCTAAGGCAGAGATCTATCGGGAAGAGAGAACTGCATGCAGAATTTCTAATAGTGTCAAGAAACCAGTACTACTGCTCCAATCACGCGTAATGCAGTGTTTAGACACATCTCGAAAGAACAACAATTTGGGTAGGCTGTCATGGTTTTGCCGTTTTATTGGCTGTTGGCGGAAAGCTGAGATCATTCAAATGCACCTCCAATGTTTAGATTTCCTACTGCCTGTAGACGCTAAGATAGGAAACAAAAATGAATCCGAAAGTGAAACTGCAGCAGTGTGTTGAAATTGGGGCATATTTCGGAATGTGAAAAAGTGCCATAAATGTTCCTAAAAGCGGCTCATTCAGGGGCCTTCATCTTCAATAAAATCCAAATTAATTAAATGTTTAATAATTCAAAATGCCACATACCTTATAAATAGACCCCTTAACAACGATATCTACATTTGTGAGTGTGATACAGTCTTTGCAATAAAATTGAAGCCAAAGTTTCGTGAAACACCTTGTTACAATCTAGTATGTTTATGTGTTTCCTTTCCTCCTGGTGTTGTAGACTATCCCTATATTCAATTGTATGATGTGTAATAAAGAAATATATGCAGCAGACCTTAGGTGAACTCCACCACAATAAGTGTGGCAGTTGACCAAGACACCAGTATGTTTGGGCACCAACAGGTCATGTTGGCATCTAGTTACCAGTTGGAAAAACCTCAATGAATAAAAGCCCAATTCTGTCTATTTGCATTCTACAGCATCAGCTGTCTATTTGCATTCTACAGCATCAGCTGAACTGGCCGAGTGTCGTGAAGAACGAACAAAGCGTGCGCGCGTTTCTCGCAGGTTGAGAGGGAGTACAGCAGTGATACCCTCGCCTTTTCGCTGACAAGAATCGCGGTTGAGGAGCAGCGTGTTCGGCCAATCGCTATAGAATCGTGTGATCGCACCCCTTGCCCATCTGCTCTGTCTCGCTTTCGATCGCCCTCGGCACTCCAAGCCGCGCAAGAATGAAGCATATGCCGGAGCAAGCAGCGGCTGCTCCACAGCGTAATTGCGCCCGTGAAAGAATATCTAGTCGTCGATGTGCGGGCGCCGACAGTCTCACCCTGGGTGTTAAGATGGAATGCATTCGATGTCAAGATCATGCTGCACGTGAACATGAAGCGCCACATAGAAGAGAATGCTACCGAATGAAGAATGGACACGCTAGTGCAATCGAACAATTTGTGCAGCGCATCCACGAGAATGCTTGGTTCTAGCTGTTCTGCGTGTGATCGGTTGAGGTTTATGCGAGACACCGCTGGACTTAAATCACCGGAATTTCCAGTCAATCACAACACAATATCATTGAAATGTCGCACCAGCTGACGCTGTCCATTCACATCACAGCACATGATCATCCGCACAATTTTTTTTAAAAAATTTGAAGCTAGGGTTAAACATTTTCGGTTGGCTCTGATAAAGACCAACAAAAGTATGCCAAAATAATTTTTATAGACATTCAATCCAAAACGTTAATATTTCAGAGCCTTATGCACAGCAATGGGTGTGGTGGCGCGGTTCGTCATTGAGACCTGGTGATTCACTTTTTTTTTTAGAGTACCATGCTTATCTCTGGTATTGCTTCATTGTCTGAAGTGTTTCCTGACTAATCAATAGAAGGGGGCATTTTCAAACTTGTTGCTCAGGGCAATCACGTGATTCATGCATTGCAACTAGAGGTTTCTAAGCACATGAAGTATGCAGTGCATCAAAAATGTGATACCAATCACCTTTTGGAGCTAACATTTGACTGAGTGGCAAGCTTTCAGCTACTGCACCACTTCACTTCATTAGCTTGCTAGTATCAAAGAAATACTGAAGGGCATCTTTTAAACTAGAATGGGTGAGCATTAACAAAGACTGCTTGGGAAGATAACTGTTTATTATAGTCAGATAAAGTAATTTCAATCGACAGCATGGGCGAAATGGATTGAATATACTTTAAACTGCCCGCATAAATCGGTTTCTTAACTTATCGCGCTGGGATTTACCACAGAGGTGCCTCTTTCACTAAAATAGTGGAAAGATTGGCTCACCTAAGTAAATCAAGAAAAATGAAAAACTGTTTTCTCTATACATACTTTGCGTGTACACTAAAAAAATATGTGTTACTGTGGCGCTTATTTGGCCAAATGAAGTTGTGGTAACAGAGCATCAAAGAAAAAGATGTCCATTGGATGCGGGTGCGTGGGGCTAAAAGGCGACAAGCGCATGACGGCGATATAAAAAAATAGTCTTGGCCCGAGCTTCGTCGTGTTCGGTTCCTTTCCTTGCTTCGCCACCACAAAGTGAAGAATAGGTAAGCAAATTCTATTTTCTTTCCATTTCACACATTTTTCAATCAAAGGAAACACCAGGATAAAAAGATTAGCAATAATTTTTCCACAGACAACACCAGTTTTTATTTTCTTTCTTTGGACTCCGGAGGTTTCATGTATTCTTTCAATTAATGAATGCACCAGCTTCGAGCACCTCTGTAGTAAATCCAAGCACAATAAGTGAAGAAACAGATTTATGCTGTCAGTTTAAAGTGCATTCAATCCGTTTCGCCCACGCTGTAGATAAGCAGTGAAATTCAAGGTTCTTCATTATGTTGGCTGGATTGAACCCATCAATATCTGCCCATTCTGTAGTTTTCCAGACTTGTATCGTCATTCTTTTTTGTATGATACGCATTGCTGTGACAAATAGGCATGTGTGCTTAGCTTGTCACTACATCTTATGATCAATCGCTTAGTTGCCGGATTGTCACACTTTCATATGGCAGTTGCACACTCCCCGTGACAGCAGCGTGATGAATGCCACCATTTATTTGTTCATAGGCTATAACTATTCAGTGTTGGGCAGGAGTTGACAGCATGAATATGCCATAGGATTGCATGCCTCGGTAGACTCTCGGTAGTGTGTTTGCACTTGCACGGCTTACAGGGATCGGGAAGACAATTTTTTGAGGAACTAACAATTTTACATTCAATAAATAAAACACGAAAAATGAAAGGGTCTGCCAATAGTGGACAATGGCCGAGTTTGTTTACAGATTCCACTAGGCGAATAGTAACCACTCGATGCTTAAGAAAAAAAACAGGCAAAACAAAAACCATGGGATGATGCACATATCACCAAAATAAGCAAGTGGAATTTTATGCGTATTGTACATTTTTACCGAAAAAGAAAAAGTGTCTTTGAAACAAACAGATAAGTATGCCAAATTTAAAAAAAAATTGAAATCCAAAATTATCAAATCTTATTTTTTGTTCGTGACTGTTTCTACCCTTTGCATCCAACTCAACCGAGCGACAGAGTTAACAGAGTTGCTAAACTACCGGCCTACCTGTCCGTAAGCGGAGAAGTTGTTAACGGGAGCGAGTAGGCAAGAGATAGTGCGCAGTACAAACAAGACGGAAGTGGTGTTGACCAGCCCTGACCTTGGTGCCACCGTTATCAGGCCACCAAATGTGTTTGCGATGCGGCAGCATTCTACTTCATGGGACCGCTCGGAGCCTCCCACGCTAACGGGCACACGCAAACTTCCAGCGCTTCCCGTTGCTTTGCCTCCCGTTGGTCGCAACGCTCATCAAAAGAGGATCACGTGTTGCATTCCCGACAGAGTGCAGCCTAGTGACCCACTCCTATCATCGCATATCGCTCTCTCTCGAGATAACAGGCAGTAGCATAATGCGCAACCAACATCAAATTCTTTTCTTTTTAACAGGTGAGGGAGAAAACAAAAGCAACTTAGTAGTTGCTTTTTCTATGAACTGTCGTGACAGTTCATTTCGAAAATGTCCACGAAGACTGCCCCATGCCCAACTCTTTGAGCAAATGTTGATGAACAGCCACAAGTAGAGAGCATGACACAGCATGAAAAGGAGACTTTCCCCCACACAGCAGAAAGACGGCCGCTCAATCCACCCGTCTAGTGCAACGTGTTTACGCAAAGCAACAGCTTAGACGGCACAAGTAGGGTTACTCATGCACCAGGCTACATGAGTAAGATGTGGCAAAGCAGACACAGACTGCTCCTCAGCGTACGAGCTTATGTATGTGACGCCGATATCTCTTTTTGCACGAACAGGGTCTGAAACTTAAAAATGTTCAATCGGGTGAAAAGTTGGGAAGAGTGCAGTGCACACACGATGCACGCAAACAGATGGACGTCAACCTGGCACTGAAACACCGCCCCGTGGGTTCAAAAGCAAGTGCGCTTGCTCTATAACAACAGTGACTGAGGAACAATAGAACAAACAAAACCAACACGACGCAAACTCCTTGCACCAGCCGGCTGTTGATTCCTGACGTAAGGCTTTCTTCCGCCTCCAGATATATATATTTATATATAAAGACAGAGAGAGAGAGCTGTCATGCAGTGGGATGTGCATTCGTGCGCAGTTCCTGGGAAGGCACGCAACAATGGACCACTTTCCGACATTTCTGTCCCAGTGTGCTGGCAGAGAGGACTGTGTGGATCCGCGGGAGTCTGAGCACGCAACTGGACCATCCGTGCAGCAACACGCTGCTTGCCAACTACGCATGCTGCAATGTCACCAAGAATGACCGTGCTACGACTGCAGTCATTCTCATTATGCCAATTACGGGTTTAAGACATACAAAGCAAAAGGCTGTTTTACGATGGAAGGTTTTAAAATTATACCTACGCAGGAATGAGACTCAAAGCGGCAATCTACTTGGATCCACCAAACTGCCAGTGACTTTATGGATCGAGCAAAGCGGTGCAGTTACGCCTCGCATAATCACAATTGTGTTCCCCACCTTTGCCGAGACCCGCACAAACAATGCTGGGACGACCTACAAATGCTTCGAATGAAACTCATTTCCCATGGACAAAAGTCCAAAACTGTTTGTACCGTGGCATATATCCGATCAAATCCAAAAGGGGCCATGTTTTCAAATTTTCGCTCTCCCCAGAACAGGGTGAGAAGATCCTTCGAACCGACCCAAATTTCCGGGAGGGGGGGGGGGGGGGGGGGGGGGGTGCCTCCCTCCCCGGCTCCCGTCCGGCCAGCCTGGAGGTTCAGACGCTCGGAATAATAAACAGGGGCTCCCAGCAGCCAACTTTGAATGCCTTCCTTGAAGCACGGAGCTATCTGGGAAAGCACGCAGCCCGTCTAAATTCGTTCCTCTCCAGATGCCAAACAAAGAAACAGTGAGCAAGGGAGCTCCACGGAGGGAGCATTCTTCCTGAGGCCAGTAACTCAAAGGCCCATGTACTCTCAACATTGCGGTGTTTACGAAAAATTAAGCCGAGCTTACTAGAACCGTGAGAGAGTGGTTGCGGACGATGCTCATCTTTACTTGGATGCCCGTGTCCACGGGGAAATCGTGCAATAGTGTGAGAAACATATTCAAGCCTGTTTTCTCAGCATTTCTCCTAGTTTGTTACGAGGTTGTTTTATTTATGCCAAGAAATGGCTTCGAAGGTTAAAGCACAAATGAAGTCCCCTTCAAACCCTGAGTCAAAAAATAAAAATGGTCACGTTAGAGAGGTTTTAATGCAATAAAAAAAGAATGCCCAAAGACAGATACTGAAGCAAAACAAAAAGCTGTCCTGTTCAGCATGTTCCTTCGCTGTTCCTATCTTTCTTTGCGCACAATGATTTTACAGCACCTTACAACGGCCTCCTTGCTAAAGAGCTCCAAGTAGGAAGCAATGACAAAATGATTGAAAAGGTAGGACTGCAAACTGACTTTCTACTTTCTTCACATCTAAACAAAATTTTTTTTCCAGCAGTTTCTGTCCCAGTTACCAGTCTGACAGGACACAGAGGTCCCCGAGTGTTACTTTAAAAAACTTGCAGGCCCGACCAAATAGACTTATCCCTGCCCGAGAGGAAAGATTAAAACTGTACCACTCTTCTCGGGAGGAGGAACGATGTTGCAACAGCAGAGAGGCAGGGTGGGAGAGAAGGACCCCTTCGCATTACATCTCAGCCTCCCCCGGGTCAAGGAGAAAGCCAGACTATTGCCCCACCAGACATCCGAGACAAAATAATATACTGGGGCTCCAGATCACAATCCACACCAAAAGAACCAGCCAAGAAAAAAAAAAAATCCAATGGGGTAGGGAAGGGTGCCCGAGGTTTCAAACAGGAAGAAAGACGACGGGTGATGGGAGCCACCTGCCAGGAAGGGATGCACAGGTATGCCCAAGGCACTGGTAGAAGACCCATCAAGTGTTGCAGCTTCCCACTCCAAAGTCAAGGCACTGGCAATAAAACTATGGCAGCCCGGCTGCAGAAAAGCATAGCAGAAGCCGGGCAATGCTATGTATGTTACGGAAATTACCAAATCTGTTGCACTGACAGCAGTGTTACATAAAATATGCACCAAAGGTACTTCAACTGAAGCACACATAGTAACAATAGGACAAAAGGATGTTTCTGCCAGTGCCCTCTAGGTGATTGGTGTACAGCTAAAAGAATTTACCTGGTCACAAATTGTGTTTACATATAAAGTAATTGTGCCGTATGTTCAGGCAGTGAGAAGCTGTCAGCCCCAAGAGATAGTAAGTGACAAACTCTCTACTTCATGCAGTGTAAAAATATGAGGAAGAAATAGACATCTGGGGTCTTTAGCTTGAAGAGCAAGAGTCTGTAACAGTCAGCCAAAGGGGTCGTTCGATATGCAACAACCAATCATCAAAAACCTAAGAGATGTGCTCCGCACAACACAGCTAGTAGAAACATGACAATGGTGCTTTTTCACGTTTTGATTATATTTTTAACAAATGTCAAACTTTACCTGCAAAGTTGGTACCCAAGATGCACAGTATCTACCATGCAAGAGAAAAACTGGAAAACTGTTCACTGCTTGTTCATCCCAACAGACATAGTTTGCACAAATAAGCAAGTCGCCTGTTTTCTCATTTTTATGCCGCAACTGAAAGGATCATCTCTCTCACCAACTGGGGCAGTGAATTTTGGCACTTGTTGCTATCTTTTAAAACTAAAAAAAAAAGTATCGATGTCATGTTTGCGGCAACTGCATTGCACAATGTACTTCTCAGTAAACTACTCCACTTTTTATTGGAAGTACAAGGGGTAGCAGTATGAGCCGGCCCAACGAAACACCGGCTGAAGCGGTAAAACTTCCCCTTCTGATGCCTCTGTCGCACTAAGCCTTTAGGAGCAATGTTGGAACACTACAATTGCATGCACAGGGGAGTTTAACTTTTGGCATCACTGTACACAATCTGCTTGTTGTAACCAGAGCTCGCACAATAAAAAACAAAATAAAATGAGAAACTGCATGCAGATCTACAAATTGCAGTGTCAGCACTAACCACTGGCCAGCATTATCTCTGACGAAAGCAATTTGTGCACTGTAGGCGCCAAAGCTAATCAAGAAAAACTCAGATGCACCCGTCCGGGTGCAGAGTTCACTGATCTTCCGTCTACAGTGGCGCCCGCCAGTGTGGTGGCAAAAGAACGAAAGTAGAATGCATCTAGACCTCTCGCAAAATCGAAACGAGCCTAGCAATGTAGTGCCACGCAAAGCGTCTTGGGCATGCTCTGGCCACCGTTTCGGTTTGACAACCTCAATTCATGACATTCCGTTGCAACTATATAGAGTGTATGCATCTTCAAATATGTGACTTCTCTTAAATTTATGATGTTGCCTACCAATACGGGTAGAATGCTGGGGCACATTTTTTGGGTCTCCCAACGTAGCAGAGTTTGTGCGCAGGTAAACAAAGGAAGAAGAGTACTGGGCCGATTATCATGTTCCATTGTCTCAGTGTCCTAGGCTTCTCAAATGATATGTGACCTGGGAGCACCAATGCTGCACTCTGCACTGGTAGCCATTCTGCCAAAAAGGTATGGGAAGCGGAAGGCCTTGTTCCTGCTCCTCGCTAAGTCTATACAGGTCCTTCGGCTGCTGGAGGTCCATGTTTTAACAGGGGCTCTCACAAAGGTGAATGGGTGCAACGCAAGCGAGCGCCGACTTTATTTTCATGCAGTGCTGAGGTCTGGCCCCCACACTCGGGTGAGTGGGACCACTGCTCTAAGGCAAGCGTGTCCGAAGGGGTTCTGACCAGTGGCCCAGAGCCAGTGCCCAGGCGCGTGTCCCGACATGTTCATGGCGAAGAACTGGGCTCGCCTGTCGCAGAATACCGAGCAAATGCTTCTTGCCTAATCTGCCTCCCGGCGATGAAGATCCCCCTCGAACACGCGACACTGCTCGCTTCTTTTCTGTGCTAAGGTCTCGGAGGCCTAGAAAGGTCTTGGAGCAAGATCCCCGTTCCGATCTTCGCACCAAGAAATCCAGTTCCATGTGGCGCGTCGCTGCTTTCTTTTTCGCTGCTCGCGTGCCACTTGAACGGTAGCCGCACGAGCGCCGCAGTCAGCCGCGGAAAATATCGCACCTCTCCCTCTCGCATTTGTGGGTCAGGAAGACGAAGCTTGGCGGATCATCGCGCACGGTGCAATCGGACAGCGCTCACTTTTTTTCTTTTTCTCCGAAGCTTTTGGCGAATTCGCGGTACGGCATACGACGACACGGGAAACGAGTGAACCGCGCCTTTTATCGCCAGCCAAGATCGCTCGGCGCAAACTGCGCGGGGATCTTCGACAAACAACGCCCCGATACGCATCCGAGAACGGGTATCATGTCCGATAATAAACAAGGAAAAAAAAAAAAAAAACGGCGAAAATCGGATGGCGCAATGGCCAACCCGTCGCCAGCCGTTCGCCAAGATCAAGTTGACACGAGGCATCTGCTTTCCATTCAAATGAGCCCGATGAATCACTGGATGGCTTCAATAATAAGTCGGTCATTTTTTTTTTTTTTTCAGCTTAAAAAAAAAATAATGGCTCTAAAAAATAAAACACTAAATGGAGCGTTAAAAAGGCTGGCAGTGATTTGTTCGTACAGGCATGGGTTTCGACTCTTCAGGAAGAAAACCTCATTTGGCAAATATGTCTAGACATGTCTAGAAATGACTTTACTGCCCAAACCGCAAGGAAATAGGGTAAACGTGGTAAAAAAACTAGCGTTTAGTTTGCACGTCCGTGACGTCAATTCCGGAAGACGTGAAAACTACTCAAAAACTTGACGGAGTACTTTGAAATAATGAAACCAATGAATGAAATTGTTTTTAAAGAAATGGTCATTATGCAGACGAGCTGGTGCAAGCCTGCGTTTATTCCCATATTTACATGTCTTCTGGAAGGGACATCACGGACGTGACAAGAAAGACATCTCCGGTTATTTCGACAATATACGTCAAAATAGTGCAAAATATTCGTTCCCCGAAGCCTGAGAAAGAGCCACTTGCCTGGACGACGTCTCCGAGAAGTTCCCTCCGTCCAGCAGACGGATCTTTGCGAAGAGGATAGCATTGACGAAGGGCACCGCCGTCAGTTCCTCGACACGAATGTCAACCTGAAACTTGTACTTTTTCTTCTTGAGCATGAAGGTCATGGTTCGTGGTGACAGCTCGGATCCAGCGGCTGCCACAGAAGATCATGGCAGCTTCACATGACAGCGGGCGCGCACTGCAACACACGAGTCGACGCTCAGATTTTCCGTCACCAACGGCAGGCAGACGCTCGGGCTATCCAACTTGACGATCCACCGAACAATGAAGACTGACGCCTGTAGCGCTACGGCCGTGTTCGGAGTCCGTTCGAGCAGCTTACGTCGAGAAAGTTGACACACCGCAGGCGTCTTTTTGTGTATTGTGTTCCTCCCGAGACCAAGACGAGACGAATGATATGGCCGCATCTGATTCCGTTAACCAACCCAAATCGGGCGACGTAGGCGGCGAAATTTTGCGCTATAACTGTCGGTTACGTGTGCCGAGTGTAGGTGAACTCTATCAAAATTGCTTTCACGAGTGAAGTTCGCGCAATTCAATCGAAAATGCATATTCAGCCTCGCGGGCAGTGCGGTGCGTCGCGCCCACAGCTATGCGAACCCAGTTTAGATATACGAGGCGGCCAGAGGGATGAACTTCGCTCGAATGTCGCCCGGTAATGAACAAAGGCAAGCGAAAAATAACTCACCGAGTAATTCTTGGAGGCTCCTTGCAAAAGTAGTCCTCGACTTCGAGGAAAACACACAACAGTATCGATTACTTACTCCTACAACATCATGTCCGGCGCAACGGAGCACGAAAAATAGCTGCTAGGCGCTAAGCTCGCGCCTGCGTCCCTGCGTGCCTGCGTTGCCTGCGTCACAAATCAACAGTTGGCAAACCAAACGACCAAAGTTCCAGAAAAATACAGACCCCCCTCGCTACTTTCATCACCATTTGATAAAAGCGCTACCCTTTTCTTACGCCGCGGCGCGCGTCCGCAACAGCAGTTCAGCGAACAGCCACAGCGTGAAAATAAAGTGGCGCTTCGATCAACTGATGATACAATCTAGTGCATGACTGGAATTAGTTATTAAAGAAAGTGTTTATAAAGTTGGCCAGCTAACAAAATCTAGTAATTATGGTACAATAGAAAAAATAAATAAAAAAGATCTCTCAACAAACTCGTCTAATGAATAAAAAAATTGTACGAATATTGATGACCAAATAAAAACCTGAAATTCGAAATTTCGGACGTTCCGGACAGTCGGGGAAAATATGTGCGGCACTGTTGTTTCAGAATGGCGGCCTAGGAAGTAGCGGTAAAGTGAGCGGGCGCAGGGTAGCTGTCTCAGCATGAACGTGAAGGAGACCGAGGAACAACAGAAGCTGCGCTTCCAGATCGAACTGGAGTTTGTGCAGTGCTTGGCCAACCCAAACTACCTGAACTTTCTGGCCCAGCGCGGCTACCTGAAGGACAAGTCGTTCATCAACTACCTGCACTACCTGCAGTACTGGAAGCGGCCGGACTACGCCAGGTTCCTCAAGTACCCCATGTGCCTGTACTTCCTGGAACTGCTGCAGTACGAGCACTTCAGGCGGGAGATCTCCAACGCTCAGTGCGCCAAGTTCATCGAGGACCAGCAGCTGCTGCACTGGCAGCACTACACGAGGAAACGTATGCGCCTGCTCCAGCCGCCCACGAGTGCCGCCGAGGCCGCGGCGCCGCCTCCGCCCGCTGCCCCCAAGTGATGGACGCTGGCCCCGATTGCCGGCTCGTCACGTCTCCAATTCGCTCTCACGTCTTGTGCGCGCATTAAAAAGTGTCGCAGTGCCATTTCCCCCAGGCAGGCTCAGCTTTTCTTGCTCGTCGTCGCTGCATGGAGAAATCCGTGACCCAGACAAAACTAGGCTTTTCGTATCACCTCCCGCTCCTTTTCGTGTTGTCACCGACGTTGGTTGTCACGAGAGGTGACGCAATCGACGCTGGCTCCAGATGCGCTACCTTCCGGTATGTGGTTGTGCGCGGCCCGCTCGTCACGTCGCTGCGGCTTTCCAGGTTGCAGCGAAGGTCCTGAGCCCGGAGCTTTTCCCAGTTCCCAATCCCTACTCTACTGGGATCATGGGCGTACCAACCGGAGGGGCAAGGGAGGCGCTTGCCCCCCCCCCCCCCCCCCCCCCCCCCCCCAGTTCTCAGAGTGGGGGGGCAAGACATGTTTTGTGCCCCCCCCGAAACAGCCGCCACTGGGCAGGGCAAACACTGGCCGACGGCACCCAAGGGATACCAAGGGCACCGCCCCTCGGCCCTAAGGGGGGGGGGGGGGGGGGGGGGAGGGAGGAGTTTGGTTTGCCGCCCCTCCCCACAACTCAAAAACAGGTTGGTACGCCACTGGCTGGGATCATTTGTAGCATTGCAATGATGGGATGTGGAGATCTATAGAATTTACCCCAGTTCAGGTTACCTGTCGGCTCTTACGGGGCAATGCAGTGACCCAAAGTTGCCCTTATCTCACTGGGTACCATGCATGCCCGACCTATTTTTCGTTGCATTCAACTGCTACAAAAAAAAAAATACATTTTGATGTGCAAAGCACATCTTAAAAACTCCCAAAAGCAAACCTGGGGGCTATGTTCAACAAATGTTTCGTTTTTCCTAAAAAGAAACGGAAGTGACGGAAATGACGATATCGCGTCTGATTGACTAGAGATTCAAATGACGAAAGAGGGAACTTTCGTCATTTGAACCTCTAGCCAATCAGACGCGATATCGTCACTTCCGTTTCTTTTTAGGAGAAACATTTGTCGAACATAGCCCCCCAGATGTTCTGTGGCAGTACAGAGATCATATTGGGGAAATATACTACACGTGTCAGCTCCACTCACGACTTGTCTCGTAAGGCTGAGAGGAGACCAGAAAGCAGTCAGATGGGATAGTTTGCAGAGTTTAATTTCTTCACTTCCACGGATATACGCACATATTCATACACATCAGAGATATTATTATTATACAACTGCGTAGAGTCCTTTGCTGCATGGAGATCTTATGCAAAGGATGGGTTCAGCTTTCCACACACTGATATGCTTTTTGTTTTTCTCAACAAGTAAAATTGAATGCAACCGGCTCCCCCACTGTGCCAGCACAGACCATCAGATTTACTTTAGCCAAACTTGGAGGAAAAAGACGAGGTTGTGACGAGGTTTGCTGCTAGGTGCACCCCCCGTGTACGCCAATGCCATCAAAATAATCGCGTCCCACGCTCCTAGCATGTTGTGTTCCAACTTGCAATCTAGTACTGCGGTCGCGTGACTACGGAAACACACGATGCACCCGTTAATCTGCAGTCTTTTTCGTTGCCGAGGCTCGTATTGATACTTTGAGAAAGCAAGCGGGGAAGGTAGTAAGTAGACAATGTTTTTCTCCGTGCACTTCCCAAACCATTCCGGGGGTTCCACAGCAGGTGGAAAGCTGAGACCCTTTGCACAAAGCCGGGAGTGTTGCTATACATACTGAGGGACAGGCAACAGAGTACCTTGACCTGTACAGTCTGAGAAGATGGGTATTGTGCTAGCCTCGTCTTGGCTTAAACCCGTGGGACGTCCCACTTGTTCGACTGGTCTTGTGCCCCATCGCTCCCCTTTAGTTTGTTCCACCCCAGGGCGGACACGCAGTACGACTAGAAGGAGTGCCTCCAAAACCACACTGAGGAGCAGGAGCCCGGCAAACAAAACTTGTCCTACCAATAGTACTACTAAAATCATGAAAATGATGTTGCCCTTTCCACAAAGAGAGCAACTGAGTCTCGCACTCCCTTCGAAAATGGCAAAAAACAAGAGCAGCTTTTTTTTCTACATGCTGGTTTTTTCTACACTCAACTTGGTGACAAATGCAGAGGGAGGCCAGGAAAAACCAGCTTGAAAAGAGCCAAGGGCAAAAGCACGGCCACTCCAAAATGAAATGCCCGACACCGACGCACCAAACCCGCTTTCGAAGACTAGAAGAGCCCGTGGTAACAATTGTATATATATCTATAATGGTAGCTTACACCATGAACACTAATATAATATACACGCATATACCCGGAAAAGAAAAGCAGGGACGAGGTAGTACGCAAGCGGCGGGACTAGTACACACTTGGGAACATAGGCTGACAGCGCACAAAACAATGGCTGGAGTGACTAGAAAGGGGGGAGAGGTTTTCAGACGTGCCGTTAGAGGACTGGCCGCCTCGCTAACCGTGCTCGTCGGATCCGTCAGTCGCATGGATTTTGACACTGGGAATTCGTTCTGCGGACTGAAACACCCTCGTGCGAGGAGTGAGAGGAGAAACAAGCTCGCGAGGATTGTCGGTCGACAGAGACGTGGGGCGCTTTCCGGGATCTAACTTGACTTCAAACCGGAAGTACAATTTCCACTTCACAACCTCTCTTTCTTTCAATGAAATGTGGTTCCACACTCGAGATACTACATGTTTGAAAAGGGAGGCGACGACGCGTACAAAAAAAGATCCGTCGCAGTAGGTAGTACCGCCATCTCCTGTTTTCAATCAGATTGCAAAGAATTGGCATCGCGGCGCTTACAACCGCGTTTGATTACTTGGAACGGCTACATTCCCTGGAACCGTCGTGCGATATCCAGAGCGCAGCTTCAGCCTTCTCGGCAGCCATAAAGTCGCACCAACGCGCGATGAAAACAGTGAGTAGTCGAGTCTCTTGGTCCTCGCAAAGCTGCAGTGGCCCCCTGCCAGACAATTTCGCCGTTAATCCCCCCACCTTGGAATGTCGCGGAAGTAGCCATCTCAATTTGTGCGAGAAGAACAATAACCGCCGGATAAATTTGACCCCTTCCGGGCTGCTCAACACAAAATGAGAAACTTTGTCATTACGCATTACGTGCAAAGTGGTGGCGTCGCAAAACGTGCGGTGGCCGACCGCGTAAACAAAAGCAAAGGCAAACGTCGAAGCGGAGGACCGACGCGGACGTCTCGGCTAAATGCAAGAATAGTCGCGGAACAACCGAAGGCCCCCGGGAGATGCGCCGATGGGAAACCAAAAAAACAAGGACCCTGCCACCTCCCTTTACGACGAGCATAATTTACCGGAGTCAAGGTTGCCCGGCCCGTAGAGACGCGGGATGGATTGAAACGGCATTTTCTAAACGAGCGAGGACCGCCATGAGGGGTCCCAAGACGGCCCAGTTCACGAGAAGACGAGGCAGAACACAAAGCTATCTTTGGGAGGCGGAACACGTTCGGTGGGCTCTCTGGGTCTGGCCCACGTGGAGAGCCACTGGGGTGGGCGGGAGGGTCCTCAAGGGGGCGAGCGCTTGCGCTTCTCTTCCTCCTCCTCGGCAGGGACCGGCAGCACGGGGCGGTCGTCCTGGAACAGCGGGTTCTTCACCTCCAGCTCTCCGCCCTGCGTCCACCCAGAACCCCGCGCCGGAGTCGGTCAGAAATCCCCGGACGCACCCCAAAGAACAAAGCAAATAAGCTCGGTGGCCGAAACTTGAACCGAAATTTGGACTTCGTAAAATAAGGCCCCAGAAGCGTTGAACGGGACGCTACGAGCTCCGAAACATCACTCGTACATCGATATCTCAAAGGGATGGCCGTATTTGAAAAGAAGGGCGCGATTGAGCGAGGACTGCGACGTCACGATCCTTCTGGAACAGTTCAGAACGAGGGGAGGCGACCTCACTTCTCTCCTCCTCGCTTCGGTTCACCCGCTTGAGGGGACGAAGCGAAGAGGAAAGGGAATGAAAATCGCGACGTGACATGTCTCGTCGGCCACGTCAGCTGTGTTCGATCGTGCGCTTCTTTTTCCAAAAATACGACCAACTGGTAGAGATATCGCCGTACGAGTGATGTTTTTAGAGTCTTGCAGCGTCCCGCCTATCGCTCCAGCCATATTTTGTGAGCTACAAATTTCGGTTCGTAACTCCAATGGTGCGTAAAAGCGGAAGCAAAATTCATGCAGGCAGACAAAAATGGAGAAACTCGCGCGGTGCTGCCTAACAACCCTGTTTCTTAATTTAATTGTGGCACCATACTAGGCAGGAATAGTAATTGGATTACTAGGAAGGTTATCGAAACCGAAAATATAGAGTGGCTAAACGACCAGCGAGTTAGCACCTCACCTCTGGCTTTGTGAAAGAGGAGTTATATTAGTTAAGGCCCATTCAGACACTTGCGACGGCGTAGGACCGGACGCACTGCCACGGAGCAGCTCCTAAGCCGTCGCAAGAGGCTCAAAAACCGGTCTCGTCTGAGCTAAAAGTCTCGGCTAGTCCTACTCAGTTGCAAGTGTGAACGAGCCTTTAGCCACGAGTTCGAGGAGACAGTAGCAGAGATTTCAAATTGTTTCTTTTAATGCGTCGAAATTAAAGAATGGCTTGTCTCGCGACTGTTCTTTTTGTGTGTGCCTGTGCAAATTGTATGTTTGCTCTTGCATGCTGTAATGTCGGCGTCGCAAATATGTTGGAATTTCTACAAATGGAACTCCGAGAGACCGTGTCACCTGGCAGAAGCTGTGGCGGTCAGAAGACGAGGAGAACGCTTTTAAAAAGTGGCGAGATCTCTGCTTCGAAACATCTTTATTTAATGATTAAAGGAGTAAGATCAAAGATTTTAACGTGACACACTCAAATGCTTCTATTTGTTAATAAAACAGGTTCATCACCGGATTGAATCGTGTTGACATGCAGCGAGTTTTGTTTGCCAAAGACAAAGTTTTGACGTTCAAGAAGGCAATAAAAAAGTGTCGACTATCGAGACAGTCAAGAAAGACGGCGTGGCATTAAAAACCGAACGATTATTCTGAACTGCAGAAACTGACAGTGGTGAAGCAAAAGACGGGGCGGCGCAAGATAAATGTTTTCGCCGTAGCTAGCCTAAGCACAGTGCTCCGTCATGCTCACATCGCGACGCTACCTGTTATTGGTGCGAAGGTTATTTTCAGCGTTTCTACGGGGCATTGATTCGGCAGAAATCGAACAGATCAAGGGAATTCCAAAACTTGGCAGCGGATGAAAATGATGACAGGGAAGAAATGTATGCATTCGAAGATAGGAGGATGATTGTCTTTTTCTACTCCGCGCTCACCTACGCATAAAACTAGATATGGGGACACCAGTGTCGATCGTGTCAAAGCATCAGTTCCAAGCACTGTTTCTTGACGCGCAGTTATCTCCGGCGTCAACAGTAGGTACTGCACACATACACTGGAGAGATGGTCGAGCCAAAAGGCAACGGTGGAGGTGGAATATTCAGACTTGAGGGGGAAAGTGCCACTTCACATACTTGGGGAAGACGGGCTACCACTGATAGGCAGAGACTGGGTTTACGAACTCAAATTCGATTTGTGCACACACAGCCCGGTCAGCGCTGACGTAAAAGCGTCACCACAAAGCGTCTTAGCAAGCTACCCGGACGTGTTCAAGGACGAGCTTGGGTGCATCGAAGGAGAAGAGACTCGGCTCAGCTTGAAAGAAGCTGCGACTCCAAAGTTTCTGAAAGCGCCAAGCGTGCCATTTGCGTTAAAGCCAGCCACAGAGGAAGACCTCAAAAGACAGGACGCTGCAGGCGTGAAGTGGTAGCACACAGTCCCTATGCCAGGACAGTCTGAGGAAAGATGGGTCCGTGTGCCTGTGTGGAGATTAAAAAACGACGCTTCACTCCCCCCGGACGTGGGGTAGTACCCACTGCCAAAACTAGCAGACATTTTAGCAACTGTTGTGGCTGGTGCAACAGTTTTCTCTAAGATAGACTTCAATCGAGCATATCGGCAGGTTCCGGAGCATCCTGAATCCCAGCCGTACTTGACTATCAACACGCACCAAAGCCTGTTCCGGGTAAAACGGTTGGCGTTCAGCATTGCATCAGCGCCGGCACAGTTTCAGATCATAATGGACAACTTGCTTGCGGGCCTGAACGGTGTCTCCTACAATTTCAATGATATCCTGATAACAGGAAAAACAGCCATGCACGAGCTCAAGAAATTAGAGAAGGCATTGAAGAAACTGAGTGACAAGGGCATCCAAATCCAGGTCAAGGAAGAAAAGTGTGAGCTTTTTTGAAGTTTCAAGTTCCTGGGGCATCAAGTCAGTGGCCAAAGAACAGCCGTGTGGCGAGAAAACATGCTAGCCATAGTGCATCTAAGAACTGTAAATAGCAACGGTCGTTTCTGGGAACGTTCTACGGGAAGTTGGTTCTTGACCTGTCCAGCAGGCCACTGAACGAGCTACTGAGGAAGGACGTTGCCTGGTCCTGGAGCGAACGCTGTCAAGACGCTTTTGACACGGTGAAGAAACTTCTGGTTGACGTCCTGGATCACTGTGACCCAAAGGGAGAGCTCCAAGTCGCATGTGACGCAGCAGCACACAAACTCGGCACCGTTCCCTCCAGGGTGTACGCCAACAGTGTTACAAGACCCGTCATGCTGGAGTGAAGAACACTGACCCCGAGTGAAAAGAACTAGAGTCAGCTAGAAGAAAAGGCGCTGGGCATTATGTTTGGCACGAAGAAATTTTGCATGCATGTTTTTCAGCCGTATTTTATGTTGATCACAAACCACGAACCAAACGATACTGGGTCCGAAGACGGGAATACCAAGCACGGCACGCCTGCAGAGGTTCTCCGCAAACCGGCCAGGCCAACTCAATGTGGAGGCCACGTCGCAGCAAAGCCTTTGCCTGCAGTCATTTCCAGTGAGCAGCCAGGAGATGGCTCGAGTGAGGGCAAAAGACAAAGAGCTTTGTCGAGCGACCAGGTGCCTGGTGGGTGCCTGGCCCACAAGGGTAGAAGATACACAACAGCTTCGTCCTGTTGTGTAGGTAGGTTTCTTGACCTCGTCTTCGTCGTTCGAGCTGTTTTAATCGTGTATATCATTTCCCAACTCGCCCAATCCGTTACCTTAGTAGAAGATCGACTGAAATGCAACTTTGCAAGAAGAAACCAGCTGACATGGCACCAGCCTTGCTTGTTGTGGGGAATGCGGGTGGTAATCCAGAGTGGACTTTGCGAGTGTGTAGTGGAAATGCACGAGGGGCACCCAGGGATTGCCCGAATTAAAGAGCAGTACGCAGCTACACCTGGTGAACGGAGGTTGGCAGGGACATTGAGTGTCTTGTTTGGACGTGTGAGGCCTGCCAGCAACAATGGGGCCTTCCAGGTACGGCACCGCTGAATCCTTGGTCTTGATTTACGCGACTGGCAACGGCTGCACTCGGATTTTGCGGGCCCTTTCCAAAATCGCCAATTTTTGGTGAGCGCGGCTTTGCACTCCAAGTGGCCCCAAGTTTTCCCGACGAGCAGCGCTTTGGCCGAAGCCACAACTGAGAAGCTCAGGGACCTGTTTAGTCATTTTGGTCTGCCGAATGTGATTGTAAGTGATAATGGCCCTCGAATTTTGTTCCCCAGAGTTTCACATTTTCCTGCGAGAGAAGGGCGTGCGACACGTCGCGACTGACCATCCGTCGAGTAACGGGCTGGCGGAGCGTTTTATTCAAACCCTGAAGGAGGCCTTGTGAAGAGAGGCCTCCGCCCCTACGATTGTCCAGATTCTTGTAGGCTTGGAGGAACGCACCACAAACCTTCAGAGTCCGGCAAAGAGCCCCTTTTTAGCATATAAACCTTATAAACCATAGACAATAGTTTCTACAGCTTTGATTGACAGGAACTTCGAAATGAGAAGGCATTTTTTGTCGGAAGAAAAACGGCCAGGCCCGCCCACTCGCTCGAAGCAAGAGGGCTCGAGTTGTACGCCGAAGTTTTCCGAGAAAGTGACAGTGCCTCAGATTCCTGCCAGGTTTCGGTGGCCACGTCTGTCAACACAATGAGGTTGTTTCTGTGCCATCTTAGTTTATCCTGCCGCGAGGTGGTTGCTCGCAGTTGCGTGTCGAGTTCCCGATTTGCCTCTTTTAGCTCCTCGAGTTAAGGGTTGAATGGCAGACGGCTCACTTTCGAAGACGTGGTAAAAATAAGCTATGTGTATCCGAGAGCTCACCGAGGCCATCCCCGGGCACTCGTAGACGGTGTAGTCGCCCTCCTCGTTCTCCTCCTCCTCCGTGTCCACGTCCGAGGCCGACGTGTGCCTGTTGGCCTGGTTCCTGCGGGGAAGACCACACGGGGGCTCGCTGCGGATATTACGCAAGATGCCCACGGGACGCCCAAAGAAAAGGATGCGGTTAGAACTTCAAAGAGCTCTGGAACTCGAGGAACCCCTACCTGCCTCTGATGGCAGCCAAGGGACCAGTTTCAACAATGAGGAAAACAAGTACTAAAGCGCAAGACTACGGACCTTGTAATCTGTTATGAACATGTTAGGGAGCGTTTGGCCGATAAGTAGCTCGGATCTGCTAAGTTAGGCCTTAAACTGAAAAAAAAAAACATACTCAGGGTAGGGGTGCACAACTATCGATAGTACTATCGATAGTGGGAGTTAAATCTAACCATCGATAGTACTATCATTAGTCGACCGTTGTAAAACTACCGATAGTAGTGTTGAGTCGACTTAAAAACTATCAATATTACTATCGATAGTCGACTATTAAAAAACTATCGATAGTATACTATCTACAGTTGACTATCGTGAAACCATCGATCGTATACAGTCGATAGTCAAATACCTTGAAACTACCAATAGCCGACTGCTGGAAAGCTATCGATAGTATTTCATTAGGTGACTGAGAACCTCGAGAGTTTGTCCGGGACATGTCGTGAAGCTCGGAGAAAACGTAACTGGGGACTTCCGCATAACTGTCGAGGAGCAATCGAAAACTTATCGGAAAGCTATCAAAAAACAGTAGAAATACTTTTTATAAACTATCAACAATAGATTATAAAAAAAAACAAAAAAGAACTATACATTGTATACTATTGAAAAACTGTAAATTAAAGATATCCATAGAGAAATATTAGTATTTTTTTCGATAGGTTGCCTAAGTTTATCTACTGTTTTTAGATTGCTTGCCGAGAGTTTGCAATTTGTTTTTTATAGGCAGAGTTCAATCCTGGAAATTCAAAATAATTTTGTCGCCCCTGATAAGTAAGCTATGTATGGCAGGGCCATAAGTTGAGACTTTACCCAAATGCAAAAACGGGCGTTTCTTTTGCCCAAACAGGTCTCGAGGAAGAAAACAAACATGATATTGCATTTCAGATTCATGAGCATTTTCTCCATGAAATCATGCTCCATTGCCAACTAGCGCTGTAGAGTTGCCACTTCGGAGTTGGAATGATTTTAGAATCATACCACACTTTTGCAACGCCAGAATGGAATGTGAACGGAATGGCGGCAGCGCTGAGAGAAATGGAATGGGCCTGGTTCTTACGCGAGCTGTGTCAATCTTCAGCTAGGGCCTACGGGCTGCTGGAACAATTCACTAGAGCACAGTCAAAGTGGCTCTTAAAACAGCATCTTTGCACTGCGGGTGACTGACGGCTCAATTGTTTCACCTGCCCATTGCTCATCCGAGGATGAAAGTGGTGTGCCCCCGGTGAAGCAACCAGAACTGAAAAGTTGTACACGGACAATTCCTGGCACCGCGAGACATGACAAAGCGGTAGTTGTAACCATGAGCGATTAGCACATGGCTTTAACCCATCTGATCAGCATTTCCGTGGAACACAAATATAGAATTTGATTGAATACAGTTAGAAATGACAAGAATCGTACAGCAGACATTAAAGCATGTGTTTTAGGAAGGTCCCATAACATGGTGCTACATTCTCTCAGGCTGGCAACAAAGCGATTGCGTTTTGCAAGCGGATTTATGTGCTTGCGGCAATGCGTGGAGCTTCGAGGCAGGCATTTGCGGCATCGCTTAAAACAGCGCACTAGCGGTGCTGTTGTGCTCGAAGCAAGTACGAGACCTCCTTGCGCCACGCATGAACCAGGTATCTGTGGTCCATTTGTGAAGAAAATGGGTGGTTTTAAGTTCTGGCGTTTCTTAGAAGCGCTTGATCGCACGATCAACGTGTGCAGTGACACCAAGTGCCACGAAGCGCTTTGTGCGACCACCGCTCGGTTTCGTAGAATGACTGCTTTGGGGAGCAGTTGTTTCTGTGTTTGGTAACGTCAGCAGCTGTATGCTGCTTTTAGCCATTTTTTCACGGTTAGAGATTAGAGGAATGGAATGGTGGAGCTCAGCCATTCCAGGAATGAGAATGGGCCCAGTGTCTCCCCTAATAGGAGTTGAACGGAATGGAATTGTCGGAAACTCTAGTTCCCCGGAATGAAGTTGGAATGGAATGGGGGATGGATGGATGGATGGATGAATGGATGGATGCTAATGTCTGTACCCTTCATAACGAGCGGTAGCTAGTGCCACCTAGCCTAGATACCAAAAGTATGATTCGTCCCCTCGCCCTTCTAAGCACATTCTGCAACACTGTTGCCAACAATAATGTTACTTAAATCATGGGAAACTTTTGGTTTTATCCCTTATTTTTGATTTAATTAAAGTTATGTTCCCAAACTTCTTGTATTTGAAGAATAGAAAAAATAAAAGTGTCTGTAACTAATGATGTTGGCCTGGTATAAGTTTTATATCAGGTAATGTTCAATTTGAAGTATCAACAAAATTTCTGTTGCACTTACTCGAAAATATTTATTTATTCATTATGCTTTATTTTTATTTATTTTTTAAGCTGTATTTTATCTTTATTTCGAAGCTGTATTTTATACACACAGGTAAATCATCTACCAGTCACAATTATCTAAATCTGCCAAAATAAAACCGTACAAAAAGTGGCAACATGTCACGGCACACAAAACTGTTTTTGTCACCAGCTAGTTAGAAACAGCTAATTAGCTATTTTTGGGAATCAGCAGAAAAAGAAATGTATCATCCTAAGCTAAGTGCACATTTTGACCTGTCAGGGGTCAAGTCTTTGGACAACCGTGACAATTAAATAATGTGACAATAATTTTTATAAAAAATATATAAACAGCATGAAACAAACTAGCGAAAAACTCTGATGCTAAATGCCTTCAGTAAGTGTCTCTTCTAGATCTAAGACAGATAAAAAAAATGTAATGTATACTTCTTATTTTTACAGATGTGGGCATACTAATCTGCGAACCTTGATACCTGAAATTCAGCAATATGCAAAATGTGTGCACAGAAGAAGTAGTGAAATGCCATTTCTGTACTATCCTTAAACTAGTTGTATGAGAATACAACCCTGTGTTTAGTTTACTTTTTATTTCATGTTTTACCCAAAGCCCCATGTTGTCTGCCCATACATAACCATCATCATCTTCTTTTTGGGCTGTGATTTCATTTTCGCAGCACTCTATAGGGAGTATTCACTGGCGGCCATATCTGTGTGCGCGGCTGCTGAGCGCATGCTGACAGCGAGCTTCCGCAGTCCTTTTGGAGCGTGCATTTAGCACCATCAGGGTTGCCGGTCTTAGCAGGCAATTAATGTGAGCTCGTTCTGGGCATGCACTCAAAACATCGCCCTCAAATGCGCTGTTACCTGCGTGAAAATAAAAAAAAAAATAGAAAAAACTGTGTCAGATTGTCCGGTCTCTCCGGCAAAAAGTAAATCCGAATGCTGTACCTTTTTTACTATACAAAGTTCGTACTGGTGTAGGCCTTTAGCGACCGTGAGTGGAAGTCTGAAATAATAAATAAAAAGGTGCTCTCCTGCCTCAATACACGCAGTAGTTGAGGGTAGTACTGCCGGCTGACTCAACTGCTATTTAAGCAACGGAAAACAGATGTGCTAGTTGATCATTTAACGAAATAGAACAACAGAGAGCTATAGGCTGCTGTTAGAGTAGCCATAACTATTCTAAGAACGCGAACCACGTCACAACGGCAGCCACGAGCAAGAGTTCGATGCTCCGTACAGCCCGCCGATACAGCCCAAAGATGGAGAATGGCAACCTCCCGGTTTGTCGTCTGCTAGCGGGCGCGTGCCCTCTCTCTTGTTTTACCCCGCCGAACTTCCCAGATGTATGGAGAGGGCGCTGATGTCGAACAAAATGGTGCCGCCCAGAGAGCGCTAAATGGAATGGTCTATAGTTTTCTGAAAGTTTTCTGAGAGCCCACTATCAATAGTCGACCATCAATAGTAATATTGGCAGTCAACCGTCGATAGCACCGTAGATGGTATTGTTGATATTTTATTATCAATAATACTATTTATAGTACCATCGGTAGTGATAATTTTTCTATCGATAGTGGACTATTGATAGTCAATAGCTTTACTATCAATAGTTTCTTTGAAACTATCGGTAGTATATTTTGGCAGTTTCACATCCTCGGGGAATGTTTGGGACCTTGGAGCACCCAGGAGGCTCCTCTGGGAAACCACTAGAAGATGCTTAAATTCCCTTCCTCTGGCGAACCCGCTCACTTCTCGACGGCGATCATCTGCTGCTTCTGGTGCTGGAAGTGGTACATCTGGGCGCTCTGCGCCAGCTTGCGGTCTGCCGTGGGCGACGCTCCCTCCTTGTTGGGGCCGGTCACACCGTACGCCGGGTAGTCCACGTCTGCCGCCGCCCGCGCATTCTTCTGGACCCTGTTGGGGGGTGCCAACCCGTGGGAAAAGGAGCCCCTATGCCCGTTTCCTCTTTCTTGAGAAAAATAGTTCCCCACTAATAGTGTGACAGATGGGCCAGCTGGTCCATGATCTCTTTTGATAAAATGCGCCGCAACACAGGGGCAGAGTAAGGGAGCTGTACGAGTCATTCAACAATAGATTGCAGGGGGATGACAGATGCATACAGTAGACTCTCATTACTCCAGGAAGTCGCAGATTTTAGTTTGGATTATCAGAAGTTTGAATTATTAGAAATTCATCTAAATATGATACTATACAACATTATGATTTGTTCCACGGATAGCTACACATACAAAGCAGATTTTTGCCAGTTTCCTCTACATAGGCCTAATTATAAGCAAGTACAGGCATAACACATTGGTGAAGGAACTGTGACATTAAGTTTATTCATCCGCCGAAACATTTGTCGATTGTGGACTGTTTAGTCAGCACATGAGATCTCAAAACAAAATTTTCAATACCAGCCAACGCAAGTGGCTCTTTACGGGACTTCTTTTGCAGACAGAAACTTCCGGAGCTGAGCGATGTGCTCAAAGGCTTCTGTGGCGTGACAGTTGGTAGTGGCTCTTTACGGGACTTCTTTTGCAGACAGAAACTTCCGGAGCTGAGCGATGTGCTCAAAGGCTTCTGTGGCGTGACAGTTGGTAGTGGGTCATCCCTTTTTTCATCATCGTCATCTTCACTCTCACTGCTGCACTGTGCTGGCATTACTTCCTGTACTATGTCCTCTAATGAGACATCACAACAAACACAGACATCGTCGACTCAAGACTAGCATATTCCGCCAGCTTGGCGTTCACATTATGTGCTTCAGGGCCCGAAAGCATGATGCCAGCGAGCTGTTCCTCATCCTCGATGTCCTCTTGGTCATCATTGCTAGTCTTGAAGCAAGCACGTAGTGTGAATGCCGTTTTCCGCTAATTGTGCCCTCTTGAGCCCCGTTGAGTGCGCTTCTTTCCGAGCACCGGTGCACTGCAGAGAAGCAACACTGGCAAAAGCAAGCTCCGCAGGTATTGCTTCTCTGCGGTGCACCGGTGCTCGGAAAGAAGCGCACTCAACGGGGCCGCGAGAAGAAAAAAATGTGAATTTGGCGAAAACGCCGTTCGAGGCTTATAAATACACTAAAACATAGCGGGACAACCAAAATTTTCAAATCTGTTTGAATTGACCGGAAGTATGAAACATCTGAGTTTGAATTATCGCGAGCCTACTGTAAGTGCCCTGACAGTCCATTAACAGACAAGGAATTCGAATTCGTGCTTGAGAAGCCCGATTTGGCATATAAATAGTGTGTGTTGCTTCAATAAACATTTAGTTGAAAGTAGCACTTCGTGTTGTCTCCCTTACTCTGTCCCTGTTTCCCCACTAACTTGCAAGTGAATCGAGGTTGAGCGTCAACAACTTGTGTGCCCCCAAATAACTTATTTGTGGGTTAAGTTGATCCATTAGGCTTTATTCTAGAAATTGGGAAAGCCCACTTTTGTACCTTCCAGAGGCAGACTTCCAGAGGCAGACACTCTTTCTACGGCTCCACATACCATGGCTACACTTTTCGCGCGCTTCCAACAAATATGGCGGCCGCTCAGAAAGGGGGTACTAAGCAGTTTCAAGAAGCGTGCTGACTCACTTGTAAAAGCAGTACCCGGCAGCCACGACTCCAAAAACTGCCACTGCACTGCAACCCGCTACGAGAGCTGAAAGACAGGGGCCCACAACCTTGCCCAATCACACACATACACCGAGTGCATCTTGAGAGTCCCAATCGCTGCAGAGCCCCTTTCACGAGACAAAAGTCATCGCGTCCAAAGAACCATGCTTTGCTGTGCCCAGCTGCATGCTATGTCTCACAGTTGACAGAGCTACGTTGCAATATTGAGGAGATCCGCATACCCCCAGTGCCAGCAGTTATTGTAAACAAAGTCAAATTCCATACACCGAATTCCTGGCCTTTTTGTCATTTCTCGGCACATTGTTAGCAACGTGCCGAAAAACTTGGGGAGAGGAGGATAGGAGAGGGGATGGTCGGAATGAGCACTGGCTGGAATGATTAGTGCACGGCTAGACCTAAAGCTACCTGCCTTTGTCTCCACTGCACTCGCCAAACGCGTTAAATGCAAAAGCCAAACGCCGTTCCGCATTGGATGTCTTCGGCCGAGCCAAGGGCTGTGAGCCTTAGGTCTACCCACTAATCCTTCCAACCGGAGCTCAGCATTCTGATGCTCTCCTCCTCTCCCTCCGTTTCTTGGAGCGTACCAGGCCCCAAATCTAACGGAACTTGTCACTCCAATTCTAATGCAATGAATTATAACATGTTTAGAGATGTGCAAAAGCAAAGGTTTCACTGCGGGTCAACTGCATATTTAAAATTAAATGAAAATGGAATGTGACTGGTTTTTGAATATTTCAACTTGGTGTAAATCAAATATGAATACCAATTTTGAAATATCAACGTAAATGCAAAAAGAACTAAAATATGATATTCGAACCAAATATAGACAGAATAAGTAAGTTGAACAATACTACCTACGCTTCATTTGCGAGAAAAAACATTTCCATTCCACTGAAACTGTGGAGGAACCACCATTTATGCGCCGTTAATACTTTGAGAAACGCTATATGTTTAAGTTATTTACGGTCCCCTTCCTCGGAACCACAATGGAAGTCGAATCCATCTCCCAAAGTACCGGGAGAAAATGAAACACGGCTTCTTGGCTCGTAAAAATAAACTCTGCATCGCAATAAGCTGAAACTTCAAAATGTTGAAATTTGAGAACATGACGTTATCTGGATCAAAAGATACGAGAGAAGGACAAAACTTCTCTGAGCCGAAATTCACCTAAGCCTAATATTCAAAGAACCAAGAAATGACATTCAGGCACCTGTAGCATTTATTTTCGCGAAAAAAACTTGTCAGAAAGAAAAAAGAACAATATTGTTTTTCTCACTGAGCAGTTTTTTGACCGTAATTAATGCTACAGATGCCCACGTTGTAATTTTTTGGCTCGACGAATATTAGGCTAAGGCGGACCTCGAATCGTACAGACATTTTAATCTTTTTCTCAACTCTTTCAATGCAGGTCAGACCACGTTTTCAGACGTTTGCATTTTGTGAGCACTGCTAGCATCCCATTCTCACGGAGTTTCGGCATTCCGTGATGCGTAGTTTATTCTTGCGGGCCGAGCAACAACATTTCATTCTCTCGAATGCACCCTGTGCAGAACAGGAGCACGCTCTTTTAAAGGGGAACCCCGCGTCATTCTCTATTCTTAGGAAACAAGGCAACTCTGTTTAGTATCATCTAGAGAGACCACATGTCAAATATTACAACATAACACCACCTAAAAGGTTACTAATTCGGCCAACAAAGATAGAGATGCGTGAAGTAACCAAAAATCCACTAAATTCGCGGACGACAAGCGGCGCAGCCAACGTTGTATTTCCGTTCTGGCTGACGTCTGTTGGATACGCAGCTTTTTTTCTTAGCATTTTCTTTTTTGCGGAGGGCTTACCAGGCGGCGCTACAGGTGCGCTCCACATCTGAGAGGGCGAAGAGGCAAAAGACAGGTGGAAAAGAAGAAACGAGAACAAGAAAAACCAGAAGAGGGAGAGGGTGATATGGGATGAGTTTTGCCACTGATCTCAGATCAGTGAGTTTCGCTGCCATACGTGCCGGCCAGTGCCAACAGATTAGCCGCCTAAATTGCCAGCTACGTAGCCTGCATTGTCGCCGCTTGCGTTGCCTGTTCGCAGCTGCCGCTTCGCCCGTCCTCCCTCCTCACCCTTTTCCGCGCATCTGCGTCTTTTCTGGATTACCGCGGGTAGATCACGTGACCCCTTGTGTCCCTTGTGGGTGCGTATGCAATGGACGTCGAGGGTACAATGTTGCCCGGCTGTGCCGTAGTTTGTTTTGGTTTGCAATTATGGTAAATAACAAGATTGCACGAAAAATATTTTGGTTTTCATGAGACAAATGGTCTAGTGCTGTTTTGAAGCACTTTTCACGTTTCTCAATCAAAATATTCTGGGGGGCTAGTTGGTTATACATACTAAAATACAAATAGCGCTAAGACAAGGACAAACGAAGAAAAGGACAGGACAGGCGCTAACTCTCAACTGACGGTATTATATATAACAAGAAAGAAAAAGGTGGTTGAGCACCTTCTGCTTTCTCGTCGTAATAGAACCGCAAGGAGAAAGTTAGCACCTGTCCTGTCCACTTCTTCATCCGTCCTTGTCTTGGCGCTATTTCTAATTTAGCACTATCTCAAAATTTCCAGAATCGAGTAGAGTTGCCCTTTAAGGAGCAAAGAAAACAGGCCCACGCACAGAGAAAATCCGGTACGACAAAGCGATCTCGACCTCCCGTTTCCCATCTCTTTGGGTCCCGGGGCACCACCACTCCTCGTGCGACCCAACAGCCGTCGGCCGACAGAGAGAGCGGAGACACGCACTCACCAACGAAATAAATATCTGCCATAAAAGAAGCCCTCCTTGTGACCGTGTGTTCATTTGGATCAGAGGCCCGCAGTGCTCCGGCCACCGGCCCCGCGTCGGCTCTGTCGTCGGATTCTCTCGAGGACCGGCCGTCTTGGGATGTCTCGGATGGCGGTTCCGGGAAACGCTCGGGTTCAGCCTGGCCAGGGGAGGCTGCCGCTTGCGAGGCTGCACCCATTGCGCAAAGGTCAGCACTGCCTCGCAGCAACAAGCCTCGCAGGCAACTCTGCTTTCCATGCCTCAAAATGCCTTCCGACAGCTTAGATTCCCTATGCACAGCCCCTCTAGGAAGGGTATGGGGAATGCTTAACGTGCCTAGAGCTAATGCAGAGAAGAGCTATAAATAACGGGGGATTCAAATTGAAGCACTAGCTCTAACAAAAGTGTGGGTGCCAAAACATTTTTCGATACCGGGGTCGAGAGAGGCAGGAGACTGTACCTGCCCTCGTCTCCCCAGTATCCGGGCGCTCAACTTAGTCACGAGTTTGCACTTTTCCTGACGGAACGAGAGATCTCTCGCAATAAAGGTCCCGGCATTTGTTAGTGAATAAGTTTGGACTTGCTAGGACAATATCTTTTGACCCTAGCAAAGTCCTGACATAAAATAAATCAACAAACAGTTCTCAATTTGCTAGCAGGGCAATAAATTTATCACTGTCAATCTGCCGAGACAAAAACTGAATTCAACGATTCTGAGTTTTGCTCAAAATATTCGCCGGGAATATCTGGAGAATGAGGCCCGATGCAGTTGATGGCCGCCTCCAAGGAGAATCAATCAACATTAGTCTGCCCGACAACCTTTCGACGATTCAATCAGAATACCGGAATCGTGCAAATAAATAAATTACAAACCCCTGACACGCAGAAGTTCCATAGCCTCGAGCCAGAAACCTAACTAAGTCGATGTCCTAATCTATCGTTAAAACTGGCCCAAGACGGTCGATACCAAGAGTGAAACCCGTGTCCACCACATTTCACCACTAATGTCTTCGAAAGTATTCTCCCACAATTTGTGATCCGAAAAAACATGTTTTGCCACGCAACGCACCAATTGTTGCGAGGCAAACTAAGCCAGCTCACCGGGGGGTAGGATGGGGAGGATGTCAGCCGTGCACAACACAGATTGTCTTTGATTCAAAAGCCTTCTTGCCACACAACAGGAAAATGAAAACGAAGTCCCCTACCGAGACTAGCACGTCAAATACATGCCCAGCAACCCTGCCATTTGCGAAGCGATTGAAATGAAAACAAGCACCGACCTTGAAATGGGCAGATATTGTGGCGAGGCACGGCGTTTCTCAGGCTTTGTCCGCACAAGCGACGCACGGTGTTCCAAACAAACCGAGAAACAGGCCGGAAGAAAGACAATGGATCTGACAACACAATGGAGTCTGCCCTCCCCAGAAGAAGGGGCCCCAACTGCCGAGATCGGTCCAGCTTGCAGAGAACGGGAAGCAGCACCTGTCGGCACACCGCTCCGACGGGGAACATTGCCTCGAAAGGGTAAAGATGCGCTCACCTGACAGTAATTCGCCGCTTCCAAAACATGAAGTTGTCAGTGGCAACGAGAAAAAAAAACAGTAAGTAGACAGCCGAGAAATTTCGATGCACCCCTTCATTTGTCTCGGAATTGTTTAGCTTGTCTTTGAAAATAGCACGTTTGGATTCTTTATTGTTGTCAAAAGATGTCATCTCCTTCTCATCACTTGCTGCCATTATGTAAACGACGTAGAATGAAATGCTTTGAAAATGGCATTATTTTGTAACGGCTTCAATAAGAAATATTAGCAAAGAGGAAGTCCTCGCCGTGTGCCTGTCACTTTCAATGTCCACTTCTTGCTTCTTAACCGAATCTTTTCACAGTTTGAGTTGCCAGATATTCTCGCCCACTCTATCACAGGGGTTGGTTTTTCTCGTTGATTTTCTTAAATTCTTATGCCGTTTGAACATGACCTGTAAACAGCCCGTGTTTTTCGAAGTATAAGTCTTGGCTTTTTTTCCCAAATCTTTCTCAATGTGTTTTAAACAACGCAGCGAGTTATACGAGTTATTTTCTTAGGAGAATGGATTTTAACTGTGAAAGATGTAGGCCATATTTTTTTCCTTATAGAAGGCACATGAGGATGTAGTCTCTCTATTTCGTTGTTGCATCGTGACGAATCTAAATCCGTCAAACGTAGCATTTGGGTACTCCGGATCAGCTTCCCCTAATAATCTGTGACGGCAATAGAAAAAAGTGCAAGTTACACAAAGGTACACTTAACTACAAACTTTTTTGCGGAAACGGCCGTTAATGGGGGTGCGACTTATACAATGGTGTGACATATAGACTGCAAAATGTGGTAAACTTCCCACGAGAGATTTGATCCAGTCAGTGTTTGTCACGCAGCTCCGGTGCAGTCAGTTCCACGAGGTCAATTTGCCGGCCGAGCGTCAGATGTAGGCACGAGCGGGTCGGGTTAATATCTACGGATGACAGGGACACAGTTCCAGTGTTCAATGTCTACACGCCAGTTGGAAAAGCTAGACCTCTGAACTGCACACGAAACGGATTAACGTGGCTAAAAGAGGCATGACGCGACTCGACGTACGACTGTTTCCGATTCCCAACGCGAATGTTAAATGTGGCACTCGAATATTGCTCGATTACCGGCAGCCGCGGAAAGTTAAGAAAAGCGGGTGCCAGAACTTGTGTGTGTGAACAATAGATGGTGCGTACCGAAGCGAGAAACGGCCGAAACCTGGCCGCACGTATACACGGTTATTCAACTTTTGCACCACGAGAGACTGCAACGGACACAAGAGAGCCACCCACCGGCGTCCGAGGACCGGTCGACGGCGAACCCCTCCGACGCGACCTGCAGCGAGGGGTGCAGCGCCGAGTCGTCCGGTAGCCCAGCCCCGTCGTCCTCGGCCAAGCGCTCCCGCAGCAACCGCTCCCGCGCCCACGAACCGGGCACCACCCGCAGGCCCCGGGCCGGCACAAAGCCGGGCCCTGCCCGCCATAGCCCTGGGCAGAACACGCCGAAGTGAGCCCGTGACGCCTCCGAGGAGCGCAATCCTCATTTTCCTTGCGCCGTCGTCTCACAACTGAGAGGCTGTCGTGAAAAGCATTATGTCGCCAACAGGTTGAGAATGGCGAGGAGGAGCTTCTGTCATCTCAGGCTTTCCATCATCGACGGCGCTTGGGCATCTCGCGATTCTAGTGTGTGCACACGCGGTCAAAGGCAACGAGCGTCTGCTTGAGGCGTTCAAAAGGGGCGCCCTTCTCATCTCGTTAATGACTATGGCATTCCGGGATGTGCTCACCCGGGATCCTAACTTGTCATTTAATGCCAAAACCATCCGAGTAAAATTAAAAAAAAAAAAAAAAAAAATGCAAATGCCACATTTCTTTGCGGTTCACTCGTGGAGGTTGGTGCCAAGAACCGTGGTTTGGTACCTAGGTCGAGGACCTCTGAGGGCAGATTCTACATCACCGAGAGTTTTAATTGCGGCTTTCCAGCTGGAAACATAAATGAAGTGCGACAGTCAATTGTCTGCGATGACTGCATTGCGCTGTGCACGTCGCCGGAGCGCTGCGGTTTCGCAACGACCGACACACTCTGTGGCAAAAGACACATTTGAAAAAGATTGAGCAACCCAAATCTGTCGCACCTGTCCGTGCTTTCCCTCCTGTCTCGGAACCATTGCAACTTTAGCGAACGAGGGAAAGTGCTTGTGCGGGATTATGCGGTAGGCACACGAGGCGTTCTACCGCGAGAAATGTGCATTTAAACTTGCCATTGGAGATCTTTGCACATCTATTCCCCTCGTTCCACCGCTCTAGCGTCAGCTTCCCATATTCGAGCAACGGGAAGGAAAAGGGTGCAAGATTTAGGCTCCAGCTATTTCTTAGAGCTCGTCTCGCAGAAAACCCTAGCTCAGAAGTGGCTCACTACTTGAGCCACTTTGTAGCTGAAACGTTTGTTAACTGAAATGGTCAGTTTGACCAAATGGTGTTCCTTTTCAGATGCCAAGGAAGTTATAATTTTTTGGCAACTCTCTAAGCATAGAATTATACACTTATGCCTTTCCAGGGTCTCTTCAGCCAAAAGTGGAATTTCACTTCCTCTTCTCTTGACATAAACATATTTTACTAATACTGTACTGCTGGCTACAGTTCCAGTGTAGCCTGACATCACTTTCCATAGCTGGAAGTTATAAAAAGTTCTGATGCACAAGTCAACACCCTGCAGGTAATACAGCCAAATTCACATGCCTCGTGCAACTGAAACAAAACATACAATTGCACACAGCGATTTTCAGAAGAAATCTATCAAAGCTGAATATTTGTGTTCTAGAGCCAATTGAGGCAAAGTCAAGGGTCGAGTTAAAAGTTGCGCTTCTAACTTTAACATCTAGCATAAGCTTCTAATGTACTACCAAGGAGATAACTCGTCAACTTTCCAGCATCTACAGGAAAATATGCTTCTTCTAATAAAACGAGCAATTTTACATAGCTTCACATTACACTATCAGCGACGGATTACTTACCCTCCCCCACTTTTGTCACCTCATACATAACCGGTCATTTTGCTCCATATTGCTCTAAAAGGCAACTCCACAAAGCATGATATCATTAATGCAAACATTCTCTATGAACTGAAACTGTTGTCTGTTCTCTTTGAACTGAAACTGTTGTCAGAAGCAATCTCCTAGCATAATGGAAAGAGCCCATTTGGGGCACCAACTTGAAAGGGCACAACAAAGGGACGAAGAAAACCAAATGCTGCTTCGAAGGGCGTGCCAATCAGCGTCGAACACGAGCGTTCAGTGACAACATTGGTATAGAGCAGGGGTTGGCCACCTTTTGCTGCAGCGGGCCAAATTGTTGCAAATCGGAGGTATAGCAGGCCGGACGGAGAACAAAGGCAGAGGAGGGATATTTTATAGAAATGGAAGATAAAAAACTGTCACACACTAAAAGTAACATAAAAAGATGTTATATTGATTTAGGCACATGTAGCATAAGATTGCTCGAGTCCCCACTCAGTAGGATTTTGAATGTTCAATATTGCTTGCCAAAATGCAAACATCCGCATTTAAACTCTTAGCTAAGAGTTGCTAAACATTTCGGAGGTGCTCAGCTGTCATTCACAGGAACCACGATACACTTTAGTCTTCATGTTGAAAAATCTGTTTGCTGGTATGTCCGTGCAGTAACGAACACTTCGATCAAGGTCACTGCAAGATTTCATAGATTTTGAAACTTTAATTCAGGGGGGCCAGCAGAAAACTTAGCAAAGCTTTCGCAACAAATGCATTCTTCAGCTTACTGCCCGTTTGAGGATCAGCTGATCCGTGAAATCTATCTGGCAAATCTCTTGAACTTGTTCAGAGTTAATGTGGCCGGTTATGCCGAGTTTGCAACCAAATACAGCTCTTGTCCTTGTGTTGTTGTTTTTGTTTGTGTGTATGTGTGTCTGTGTAAGGAGCATTTTTGGTGGCGTGCCGTGGGCCATTTAATATTACCCTGCAGACTGTTGGTTGCCGTCCTTTGGTAAAGAGGGTCAGATAATGATGACAGAATTCTAGACGTAAAACTGGCTGGATAGGTGCCCCTGACCCTTCCTGATCCTTTCAAGCGCGTGATGCTTTGCTTGGAACACCCGTAAATTGATGGGGCATTCACATCTTCAAAACCGGATGTTAATTCCAACAATTAAGAAAATCACAATGGTTGTTGCATGCTTTTGTTGTTTCGGCTCTCTATATTGGTTCAGACCAATGACGTCATCAACAATTGAAAATGTGCTCAAAATTCTAAATTTCTTTCACCTACGCTTATTTTATTTTTTACGCATTGATAGTGTTTCACACACTAGTTGGAGCGAGTGCAACGCAACTTGATAAATATCAAGAAATGCTTTGCCGAGACCCTTGAAGTGGTAGAATTTGGTGTTTGTCAACATCCAACCTCAGTAGAATGCAAAAAAGTGTCGATATTCTGTTTCAGGGGTCGAACTCATGAAATGTACTTGGGAGCAGCCACGGGAGCAGCTGAAACAGCTGTTTTGGAGCAGGTTGGGAGCAGCTAAAACTACATTCTGGAGCAGGCTAGGAGCAGCTCAGATCAGTTCTCTTTGCACTTCAGCTTGTGTCTTAGACAAGCATGGGAACAATTTCAATTGTGCTTAGCCGCACAGATGAACATGAGTGGTCAGGGACCGAAGTGGGTGGGATAACAGTGTAACAGATGCGAAAACTTGAAACCTTGTGAGCCTCAATGAGAACCAAAAAGCAAGTACCATATGTTTCTGAAGATAGTGTCCTTGATATTTTCTCAGCGGCTTTCAGCTGAATACAAACCAGCACTCCTTATCGCACAACTCACACGTGCTCGACATAGTAATTATATGTGCAAACCACGTGACGTGTGTAAGGAATGGATGTGCAGTTACGCAGAGGAACAGGGCAACCAATTTCGAGTTTATCCTACTGTGCAACTCAATATCGCAACAAATTTTGAGTTTGTCCTATTGTGCAACAGAATATCGAAGCAGCAGACTACGATTAACGGAGTTATCGTATTTGGAGCGATAAGCAGGAGCAAGGTCAAAGTGCGCCGAGCAGATCTACCGCTTGCATGAGAGCTGCTGGCCGGCAAGGTTTCGGATCGGACCGCGTTTCAGTTCTATCAAATCACGATTTATCTTGCAGGAGTGCAGTTCCAACTTCTAACGATGAAGTACTAAAAGGAATCTTTCGCTCAGTTGTTTTCAACTGGCTGACGTTCGGATCCCTCAGGCAATCCGACGCATAATGACTCGACCTCACCTCGGCCGACTTGCTTAACCGCTTATAGTTGAAGAATAACAATCCAGTGGCGGGTGGTGTATTGGAATCAGACCCCAGAGTTTTTTCGCGCGACTCGGGATACACAGGGAGAATAAACAGAACAAAAGATTGCAAGGCCGACAGAGCTAAACATGCTCATTGTTGCCAATCGAGTGGATAGAAACCGAAACCAAGACAAAATACAATTTTTTGGCGCACGTTTTGCGATTTGGTGCATAATGGAGCGAGGTATTGGTTGTGGCACAGTTTCCGCGACATGGCGCAGGATGGCAGAGACAAATGCGTCTGGCGCAAATTGGCGCAAATGGAGCAGCCGTTCCACCCCTGTGTTTGTGCAAAAAGTGTCACGCAGCGTACCTACCGTAATTTTTGTTCCTCAACACGTTGCACTTTCTTTTTTTTTTTCTTTTGTTCCCGATTCTGAGCTGTAAAAACACTCAAGATTTACACCTGAAACTGAATAGGCCGAGATATTCAATGCAGTGCCCAACAAGCACGAACAGGAAGGCAGATGGCACTTCTTGAAAGCGCACAAATCGTGCAAAGCTGAAGGGAGCTTCAGGTTTGTGTTTCGAAGAAAGTCGAATCGCTGTTGCAGTTTTCCTCATACAGCCGGTTGTAAGCCCAAGAGGCATTTATCAACCAGCCTGTAGACAAAGGAACCACACAAGGATAATATGGCACATGGCATGAGTCGGATCAAGCATGGCGGCGAGTTCGAAATTACACTTGCACACTTTGACATGGTTCCGCTTCGAAAGAACTGTCCCAATTCGAATCAGGAGGGCAAACATATCAGAGGCATGAGTTCTTTTGGACTACTACAACAAAGTAATAAGAGTTTCTTTAGCTTTGGTTGCATTTATTGCCTTATAAAGTTGAAATAATAATAAAACCAGGTATTGTCAAAACTTCAAAAGGCCAGAATGTGCATTTGCCGCGAGAAAATCACGTAATCTTCGCAACTGATAAAGTCTAGCAAGGGAAATATCTATTCATCGATTCGCGAGTACGACGTGCTCGCGGGCTACGGCGCCAAACGTGGGAACCGTGTCTGTACACTTCTTTCTTGGATCTGCCACACCTGCGTGAAGTAACGGGGACAGCCTGAGCCAGCGAGACCACGACCATGTGGCCGTTCGAGCGTATCCGATGTCATCGGATTTCGCCAACGGTCCGGGTAGTTGATCAGACACAGTTCCGACGCCTGCCGTAGCAAGCTTCCGCGGCGACGCCGAGTTCGGATAATGCGCGACTGGACTCTGATTTCGACTGTTCCGCGTCGACGGCACCGTCTAGCCTCTTTCATCTCCAACGCCCATCGCTCGAATCCGAGACGCCTCGAAGCCCTGGGAGCGCGACATCTGTTCCAATTTATGAGCAAAATGGCGAGATGTCTCGGAGACGGGCAGCGGCGAAGCAGGTCGTCTCACCTTGTAGGTTTCTCGATCGAACCTCAAGTACGAACGTGCACAACAGAATGACGATCCAGGAGACGTGCTTTCTCATATCCGTCGACGTTTCTACCAGAACCGAGATGTCACATACACGTCAAACGGACCGCACATATCCGTCTGTTAAAAGCGCTTGTCCGCCATCTTCGGAGTAAACAAGAAAATTGATTCAGGAGCGACCTTAGCGCCCCCACCGCCGTGTTTTTTGCCGGAACTTCTACGCTTCTACTATCTACCCGTTGTTTCTACCCAACTTCTGCGTCTCCGACTGGTGTGTTTACCGCGCCCGAAGAAAAGTGGTCCCTCAGTTTCCGCCTGATGACGTCATAAAAGTTTCATGTTGTCGCCGGTTGCGATCCTAGTGGTGTTCCAATAGTTGTGACATCTATCACAGACGCCTGTCCTGCTGCAGATCGCTCTCCACTGTCACAGTACACGGAACTTACTGCAGCCGCAAGTTGGGACGCCGTGACGACAGCGACACTCCCGTTCGCTCGCGCTTTTCGCCAGAATTTCTACGGCCAACCACCAGGATCGCGACAGCCAAGAACATGACACTCCGGTTTGTGTGACGTCATTTGTTGCCACTTTGGGACCACTTCTGATGTATGGGTGGGATAGGAATAGGACGCTAAACACACCAGTCGCAGATGCGTAAGTTTCAGGCACCATTTTTAATCGATATGAACCAACTAGCCCCAACCAAAGTTTTATTCCAGGCACCATACTTTTACGACCAACGGACCAAGTACTGGGATCGCGACAGACAAAAGCATAATTTTATCATGAAAGCATGACACTCCAGCTTTTGTAAGACCATTTCGTCATTTATTGCCACTTGGGGACCACTTGTGATGGCGCAAGGGAACACAGGAAGGAGTAGACAGGAGTTCACAAAATTAGCTCAAAGGACGAACACCTGGGAGAAAGGGGTAGACAGTAGGACAGAGTGCTCCGTTGGTTCGTCTACTTCTTCCTGCGTCCGTCCTTTGCGTTAACTTTGTATACAAAGTTTAACCAACTAGGCCATCAAAATATATTGTTACCAAAAAAGTCCCTCGATTTCCTCCTGATAATGTCATAGATGTGTCATGTTGGTGCCGGTCGCGATCCTGGCGGCGTCCCAATAGCCCTGGTAGCTGTAGCACACGGCTGTTCTGCTGCAGGTCGCTCTCCAGTGTGGCAAGTGTGGCAGTCCCCGGAAATTTCTGCAGCCAGAAGTTGGGACGCCGCGTCGACAGCGACACTTGCGCTTGCTCGTACTTTTTGCCATCGTTTCTACGGCCAACCGCCAGGATCGCGACCTCCGACAGCATGACACTCTTGCTTCTGTGACGTCACTTGTAACTTTGGGACCACTTTTGATGTATGAACAGCATAGGACGCTAAACCCACTAGTCGGAGACGCGCCTCCAACCACTTAAAACGAACGCGTGGGCCGTAGCTCTCAGGCCTCTCAGGTAGGGTGCCTACATGTTCGTCTGTCTCAGGGTGAAGACATTCAGTGTTGCCCTGAATGTGCCAGCGCGTGACGCTCTCGCGCACTCGGTGCGTGACTTGGGCGGTAAAATGGCGTCTATACATTAGCCAAAGCTACGCGCTCGAGCTGAGTGACACCAGACTGCTCGCGCTTCAAAATGCATGAAAAAAGAATTGGACGGAAAAATGGCTGAGATGTCACCACTCAAGCAAAAGCGCACGTGTGTATGAAGGCACTCTACTCTCAGGTTTTGTGCAGCGCTCCAAGCGAGCAGAATAGAATATTTGGCTCGCGTTTCGAACGTGCGTCATCACGCTTTCCCGCTACGTTTTTTTTTTTTTTTTTTTTTTTTTTTGTTTCATTTTAAGTGCCAGCGTAGCAGAGGCTACAAGAGCAAGCCAGCAAGCTCCGAGCTTGCAGTGTCCGTTCCAGGGTGTAAGATAGACAGGTGAGGAAACGGCTCATAGAAGCCTACCGCAGCGCCGTGACCGCATTGTGTACTCGTCTGCTTGCGGGTACCCCCGACTTGCGACAGATGGCGCTGCGGCGAGAGGAAAAAAATCGGAATCGAATTTGCGTGGAACTCTATGGGAGACTGCGCAAAATAAACCGAGAGCACGACAGTCTTTCATTAAAAATCCACAAAAAACCATCTCCGTCAGTTTAGCCGGTCGCCATCGGTCGCCCACCTGGAGTTCGCGGTGCTCCACATAGATGGCGCCACAGAAAAAGAGAAAACCAAGGGGGACACAATGCGGTCACTCATTTGGCTCTCGTTTCCCCACCTGTCTATCTTACACCCTGGTCCGTTCCAAGCACGCGCGTTCGTGCAGTGCGAGCATCGTTCGCGGGAAGTTGTTCTTGCCATAGAGTTATTATAATGTACATTATAACTCTATGGTTTTTGCAAGTAACTTCAGCTTCGCTATCACGTAAAGTGAAACATACGGGCTCACGGAAGCTATAAAAAAACGCAATAAAATAATAAAGCTGAATGAGACGCTGAGGCCGCGAGCTGCATATTTTTTATTTTATTTTATTGTAGTTTTTCTCTTTTTTTTACGTTTTGTTATCGTGCGTCTACAGATGCTGACAGATGCTTGCATTCGAACGTGGTACATGCAAAATCGAACATTACAGCACCGCCTGGATAGTGCTGCCAACATAACATGGTCGCGTCTTGCGGGCGCGCTCGCGCTCCCTATTGGTAAAATTTTACCACGTTGTATTGCCAACTAGCCCACCAAATGATTTTAATCCGTCTGGTGCCTCTGGTAGCCTGGGTCAGACGGAGAAAGTAACAGGGACAGACGAGCCAGCGTCTTTAACCCAGCTAACAATTGTATGGCAGTGACTATTTCGACGTCCACTGTCAGAATATCTCGACAATTCTCTGCGACGTCACTTCCGTAAAACGTCAAAATAGTGGCTTTATTTCCGCTAATTATAGCGGAAAAATTTTCCCACTAAATTTAGTGGAAATATTTCCCCACTAAATTTAGATGAAAAATTTTCCCGCTAAATTAAGCGAAAAAAAATTCCCGCTAAATTTAGTGAAAAAACTTCCCCGCTAAATTTAGCGGGAAAAATTTCCCGCTAATGTTAGCGGAAATAATGCCCCGCTAAATTGAACGGAAAATTTTCCCCATTGGAATTTTTTCCGCTATATTTAGCGCGAAATTTAGCGAAAATTTTTGCTAAATGGGAGGCAAGGAAGAGAGGCATACCCTCTTTTCCTGAAAAAGTTTTTTTTTCTACGGTAACGTTTGCTGTAGTTCAGTCACTATTTTTCTGTAATCAATTGCAAGTAATGAATTATATGTTTCCAAAAGAGCTCAATTTTTTTTAGTTGTGAAAAAATCGCTCTGCCTGCCCGTGCGTCACTCGTTTATGTGGCACCAACGATGGACACTTTTTTAACCCTTTAAAACCATATCACAGGATGCCAGAAGGATTAGAATGTCAACGCGCTCAGCAACATTTTGACTGTCGAGCTGTCAGAGTTAGGGGTGTCGCGAACCGGCCGAGGTTCGAGTTCGACCTGGTTCGACTTTTTCGAACTTTTCGTGGAAATTTCGACGAACCTTGTATTGAGGTTCGACTCGTGTGCGCATGCGCGACAGGCTGGCCAGTTGGCTTCGGATTGGATGGTAATGGCTAATCGATGAATTAAGGGCCCCGCTGGTTGGTTATTTCAGTTAATACAGTACAAAAAAAATTAAGCTATTAACGTCTTTAGTGATTAGAAGTGGTTTCTTTTAATTCCAACTGTTCATAAAATAAAATAACCATTTGCATAAAAATAAATTCTCCAAACCTAGACATGCGTCTATCAAGGTCTGGCCACACTGTCCGCAAAGTCGAACCGGTCGAATCTGGTGAAAAGTTTCGAAGGTTCGTCGAACCGGTTCGACCTAGTCGAACCCCGAAAGTTCGACCTAAAAATCCGGTTCGACAAAAGTTCGCGACACCCCTAGTCAGAGTGCCTCGTTTCCTCTCTGCAATCCGGCGGTCGCAACTGGCGGTCGTACAGTGAACCGCTTCGCTTAATTTTTCCTAGGGGCCTCGAAAGCGTCCGTCGAATCATTGCGCAATCACCAACTGCTCTTCCCTGAAGCGCACCGGTCGAAAGAGTCTTTAGCGTCGCGGCGGATATCTTCGCCAGAGAAGATTTCTGACGAGGGCTTCGAACGAAAACTGCTGTTAATAACCTCTAAAAAATTTTTTTTAAACAGTTTGGTTGGGACATGCGTTTCAAAAAATTAATTTTACGCGACAAAAAAAAAAAAAGATATTATTTTCTTTCAGCAATATTGACGGCGAGGGTTTTATTTGAAATGCTGAGCGCGAGGTCAATGACGTCACGGGTCATTCCGGAATGACCAAGGAGGTTAGAAGTACTAGGAGGGGGCACGTTGCAATATTGGTGAAGCCTAGTCATAAAAAGTTTAAACGATTTTGTGCCCAGCGTGACTGCAGATCTCTCTGGTGATTGGTGCGCGTGACATGTCACGTGTGAGGTTAATGGTTGATTCTACAACGCCTCCTTGCAGGCTTGCGCGCGCTCCGTCCGGTAGGTTTTATTGGACCGAAGGCTAGACTGTGGTGTATTCTAGTACCCCACAGCAAGACGAAGGCTAGCTACTGTCACGTGATGTGGTCACGTTGGCATGGTAAGTGAGGAGAGTAAGGAGGAAAATGAGAAAGAGGCGAGGCGTCAGGGGAGCATGGCTTGTGGAGGCTACGCGGCCGACGTCATGCCCTCTCCTACCCTTCTATCCTCCTTGGGAATGACCATCTCGGTCGTGAAGGCGAAGCCGATCCACCTCTCTTCAACGCGCCCGAAATGCCGAGAGAAAATAGGGAGTTTTAGAATAGCGCACGCTAAAGCTTTGCGTACGCAAAGAATAGCGTCGTCGCCACTGCGCATGCTCCGAACGAAAACCAGGTTTTGTGCTTTGCGTGCGCAATCTTAGCGCGCGCTATTTCTCGGAAATAGCGTGCGTACGCAAAGAGTCTTTGCGCTTCTCCAAGGAGGATTCGTGATGGGAAGTTGGCTAGATTATGTCGGCGGCTGCTTTGGCGGCGTCGTGAGTGCGACGTCGGCGGCATCCTCGCGACTGCAATTTTCAATACAGGACGACATTGTACTCGGTTTGGCAGCGATCACCGGCAACTTGATGCTTGCGACGCGCGAACATTTCACGGCGAAGGAACGATGTGCGAAGGTCAGTACACGAGACCTCTCTTGCCGAGGTGACGCAAGCGGACACGACCGGTCAACCGCTCGCGTCGTGTTCTCATGTTTAAACAAATTAAAATGCTACTCTGGACCAAAAAGCTCGTTTTCTTTTAAAGTTACATCATTTCGTGTGTGAAATAAAAATTTGACTATCTTGGTGGCGTCGCAAGCGCGAGATGCTTAGGCTTTTGCGTCGCGGCGGAGAAACGCTATTCTAAAACTCCCCTGCGTCGCGTGCGCTAATACAAGCGCTAAATTTAGCGCTAGCGTGCGCTAAAATTGCGTACGTTATTCTAAAACTCCCTAATAAGTGGAAAGGAAATGACTGCCGTCTAGTTCGCGTCTCGCGCCGTCAAAATTACTGTGATTTTTTTGTTTTTTTTTTTTCGCGTAAAACTGATTTTTTGACGCGCGTGTCCCAACAAAACTTAAAAAAAAAAAAAAAAAACATTTTTTTAGAGGTCTTTTAAAGAGATCCTGAACCGAAATCTGGATTCCATAAAGCACGGTGGCCAAAAGCGTGCAACAAAATGCTACAAACACCAAAGCATATCATTCATACAGCGATATATCTCGAACGGATGACAGTATTTATCTAAAAAAAAAAGGAGGCTCATTTGACAGATATGTTGACGTGTTTCTTCGAGAAGAGTCGAGAAGGAGAGGGAACGGTAACAAGGTGTTGAACTGGGCGAATCGGTAAAAGTTTGACATGGTGGGTGTAACAGCTTCAAAAAACAAGGACGATGAAAGGAACAGACACGACAGGACAACAGCTGTACTCGCAACTGAAATGTTTTATTTGAAAAGGAAAGGAAACAAACACGTCTATACCAGATAACACAGTGTGTGATCAAACAATACGCCACACTAAAGCGGATATGAAGGCACTCTACGCCACACACAAGACACATTTTATCAAAATATGTTTACTTGACTCAACTAATGCCAGTCATGGTCTGGCGCAAAAAGTACAGCTCCTTATCACATAAGGCAACCGACGGCTCACTCGCACATCTTTCTCCGTGGCAAGAAATATAAAAAGCCTCACTAATTTCGCGAGTGACCCTGTCTCTATGCCTCCCTTCAACCGTCACCTCGTCAAAGGCCGGCTGATACGTGCAGTCTCTGCAATGCAAAGGGCCAATCTACCAACAGAATTTGCGGCTCGAAATTCGGTTTCTTTCCGCCCGAAAACCACCGATCAAGAACTGGCCGGTTTGAGTCGCGCTCACAAAACGAAACAAAAAGTAACCACTTCGAACTATGTAGGCATTTTTTATTTCGTATTAAAAAACTAAAAGACTAACGCAAAAATTAACTAATTACTTTTTGGTAATTTTTCAATAAATTTTGTTATACTATAATATTTTAATACTTCCAATAAAGTAATCAGTGACTTTTTTTTCACCTACAAGGCTGGCGCTACTGTAGAAGCGGGAAATGTCCAAGTTAACGTTACACGCGCGCTGCGCACGCTGGGGGGCGCTCCAGAACGAAAAATAAAACAAACGAAAGGTCCAAATTTGCTGAACATGGCGGCGGAAGACAAATATTCCGAGGTATGTCAGCGCATTTTATTTTGCTATTCGCGTTCCGTTCCCACTCGTCCGTGGTTGAGCCAGCTAGCTGTCCTCCTGCGAGCTAATCTCGATTTTTTCCGGCGGCGACCCCAGCTTATTCGGTTGAGCCTATCTCGTTTCGACAATATGGTCGTCCGCGATGTGCCGGATCTTACGGTAGGCTTAAGGAGTTCGGAATTCGAGCTCTCTTTCATTCGTTTGTCTCGTCACCACATTTCGGCAGTAGGCCTGAATTCGGGATACAGAATCGACTTGTCTGATGTGCGGAACGGACCAAGCGTGGCGCGAGATTTTTAATTCCTTGTTGGTTGTCGCTTGAAGCGAGGCATGGAATTTCGCGTTCTCTGTTGTGCTTCATGTGTCATTAAGATGGGTTTGTAACAAGACTATTCTAGAGTTTCGTTTCGGGCACTTTAATTAGCGCCGATTTCGTCGAATGAGTCGTTCAGAGACCGTCGCTTCTTGCCGGTCTACTCGGGATCTCCTGGTTTTCCGCAAACGCCGGCTCTCGTGAGCATGACCCGTCAGCCAACCCAAGCCAACCACGCGTTGCCCCTTCACCGGAACATCCTTGATTTCTGTTCTGAAACACTCGTTGACATTTCAGTCTTCGGTGCCAGTAATTAATTCTAATAAATTTTTTTTTCCTTGCGTATTTTGAGCAGTAGAGGTCAACGAACTGTTTATTTTTTTTTAATTTTTATTTCTTTACTTTTGATGGGCTCACTAACCTATTTTTAAGCAAAAGCTCGCTACAAGGAGAAATGATGCTCAAAATGTGCGCTAAACGAGGTCATTTTCTTTTTTTTCTCATTCTGAGGAATTTTGGAGTTATCTTTTTTTCTTTTCGTTTCGCGATTTTGCCGAGCCGTATGGCTATTTCTTGCTCCACATGAAATCCTTAGTGAGTTGAACGGTGCAGCAGGTTTCCCCTAGTTGTGTGTTAGTAAATTGAGCGCAGCTCACTGTTCCGAATGGCTGCCTAGCAGAAAGAATCGAGTGGGTGTTTTGTAGCACCCTTTTTAAGTGGAACATGGGAAATGTCTTCATAGTGCAGCCTCGTCCACTCAGCTGAAATTTTTCAAGGCCTGTAAAGGACGAACCGCGCCGGACTTCCTTTTTTAGCACCCCACCATAAAAATGTCACGGCATGTTTATTCAAATATTGAGGAACGTTAGATGGAAATCAGAACGCCAATTGTTGCTGAGCTTGAAATATTAGTTGCGGGGGTTTCTCGGCTGTCTGCTAGGCTATGCAGCAGAGCAGCCTCTCAAATGTTACTTCGCCTAGGAACGATTGAGGGATTGCTGCAGTCCACGTCAAAAACTTCAATCACATGCTGAGCGGATTTCAGGTTGCTTGGGTGGTGATTGACAGTGGATGGCATTTGTGTTCGCTTTGTCAGGCGAGGGGACAGCAGTGTTTCCGAGCTCCTTTTGCACTTTAGTGGCGGCTGACTTTGGCCTAGGTCACTACTATAGTCGGTTACAAGTCAAGAAGGTAGGAGAGGCTCCTCCCACAAGCGTGCGCCCGTTTCAAATCAATATCACTGGAAATGCCCCTTGATCCGCTTCAATGAACAGATATTGGCTACAGAGTGATGCCAACTTGTCTCCGACCTCCACTCTTTAAGAAAGCGACCTTTGTATTCATCGGAGAAGGAACCGAGCCCCTTAAAGTGGCTTTTGCGTGCATCAGAGGGAGAACCTAACCCCCCCCCAAAATCATATTTGTTTCCATAGGAGGGGGAAAACTCTAATCTCTCTCTCGTGGCTTCCACAATGCTAAGTGAAAGTCGAAAGATAAGGCAAATATTTACAGGAAGGCAAAACACTCCCACGTTTGTCACGACGTCACGGAAACGATGGGACGCTATTGGATGCAGAGGTGGCGGAGGGATATATGAATCCCTCTGAGGAGCATTTGCCGCTACCTTCTTGACCTGTAACTTACTATAGAGCTTGTTTAGCGTTGTAGCTTTCTGCTTGGACCCTTGCAGAGTTGTAAGTTGGTTTTTAGAAGTCGCATTTACTCAAGGTGAAATGTAATTAAGTTACAGATAATTACATATTTACGAATGTGTCCAGTTAGTTAGTTTCTCACAAAGGTTAACCGTGTTGCATTCAATCGCTTTTAAAATATCCCACGAGGTCGAGGTAGGTGCGACGTAATTGATGACTGAAAGCATAGTTTTCAACGCCGAAACGACGTTGACATAATTTTGTTTTGATTCCACAGTCCGCTCGTGTCAGTGCTCGAGACTGCGATGGTCTGCAGCTTCGACGTTGAGAGCTTCTTTCCCCGGCAAATTGTGAACGCTCGGTGCGCGAGTGGATTCCTGTGCCTTTCGCGAGATTCGAGTGATCTCTCCTTGTGCCACTGGTGGATCTGTAGCCAACAGTCTCATTGAGCTGCTTCAACTGGAGACCTAGAGAAGTTCTCTGTGCTGCCTTTTTCGGAAAAGTTTGATCCATAGTCACTCGCAGCATTTCAGTTTCTATATTTTCATTAGCAGTGTTCTGGCAGCCATAAAAGCAATAAACCGCTCCTACTCCTGGCCGCCATTGCTCGCCCACATACTCCGAACATGTATTCACAGTGTTCAGCGGGTGTTGATACCACGAGGGCACCACAGCATTCGTGCCCCACTAGACTTCCGGTAGTGTATTTATTTGTTCTTCAGCGTGCATCGATTGGTTAAGAAGATTTTCCTCTGGAGGAGTACTAGTAATACGTTTGTAAGAACCTGCACGCATTGTAGAATGTAGTACAAAAAACAAAAGGATGTAAGACAAAAAAGAGAAAAACTGGAAGCGTGAGAGAATCTGACGGTAGCCGGAAGTAGCGAGCTCGTATGGCAAACGAACATGGGTGAATTGGATACGAGGGCTGTGTCGGCGTTCGGCGAGAGCTCTGATCCAATGGGGCGCTTCATGAGCGAGCATGGGTGGCTGCCAATGTTGCTCGATGGCCTTTGAAAAAGGTCTATTACAGCAGTAGCACTTGATGATAGGAAGTTATCAGAGGGATGCAGTGCTGTTACAAGCCTTTTTACGAGCTGTTGGAAGGTTGGCGAAGCGATGCGGTGCGGAGGTGTCGACGTTCCTTCCAAACAGACAGTTGCGATTAAGATGTGCAAGAAGTCGCTCCAATTTAGGGGTGTTTATTATTTGTGAGAAGGGTACGTCTATCGGTTGCTTTATAAACGAAGGCAGTAAATGCGAGCCGCGCTATTCCAGCGCAACAGCTTTCGTGCTGTACGCGGTGAGGCATCGAAGGGTGGCGGTGGTGGAGAGAGCAGCAGCAACGGTGCCATAACAGCGGCGGTGGCGGCCATGCAGCGGAAATGCCAGCGAGCAGAGCAGCTCCGTCAGCCGCTTTGTGTGCCTCCGAGAGCCGTTGCTCGACCGCTCTACCATAGAGGCCGGATGCTCCCAGATTTGGGAGTGCTCGCTATTTGCCAGAGGAAGGGGCTATTAGTGGGCCCGTATTTGTAGAGACTGAGAGGCGTAGCTGTAACAAAAGCAAGCCTCAAAGGCATTGTTGTTGTGGCGTGTGCAGAGCGACTCGGCTTCGGGCGAGCAGGGCGGGGAGCCCCTGGGGTGCGACATCCTGATGAAGCACCCGCTGCAGCACCGGTGGAGCCTCTGGTTCTACAAAAATGACAAGAACCGCAGCTGGGAGGAGAACCTGCTGGAGATCACCTCCTTCGACACAGTGGAGGACTTCTGGGCACTCTACAATCACATCGAGGTGGCCAGCAAGCTGCCCCTGGGCTGTGACTACTCCCTCTTCAAGGTACCTTCTCTTTCTTAATGGTCGCACTCTTTGTATTGAGTTGTAAGTTTTGATTTTTAAAATTTTCCAGGGAAGTTTTTTTCTTTCATGGCGTCCCAATTAAGAGACCTGTAGCGCATGAAATGCCTGGCAGCTGCCTGTAGGGACAGCTTGTTGTCTTTGCTACACCTTAGTCTCATGGTGCTCATTAATGCGCTTGGTGCGTAAGAAGGAAAAACCAATGCCTAGAGCAGGGGTGGCCAGGCTGACCCGGCCTAAGAGCCGCAACCAAAACCACGAAATTTTTAATCCTTTGCGGTCAGATACTTTGACCAACTTAATGGTTGTTCCGGCCAGAAACTATTTTGGATGCACGGGCCACGGAAACATAAAATTATTTCGGCGTACAAAGGTAACATGAAATATTTATTTTTGCAGAGCTCCTGCTTTCTTGCGTTTTCTAGCGGAACTTCGTCAGTGTATGGTACTTCTCGAAGCATTCTCCAGGGTGGAGGCCGGGATGCTTGGTGCAGGTGTTGCAGAAGAAAACTGTCTCTCTCCTGCCCCCTTTAGTTTTCCGGTCACTGCACACTGCGCAGTCCTTGCTGCTGCGTTCTGGCAGCTTGTAGATAAAGTGCTGCCTTCCATCTAGCCGCTCTTCACAGTCGGATTGGGATGCCGGACCTCTTTTCTTAGGTCACACTCGGAGGTCCCCGACAAGCTGCTCTATGAGCTTGCGACGGTACTGCAGGTGTTTCTGCCCTTTCAGTCCATTTGCGTCCATCTGCATTTTCATCAGTAGATAGCTGTTGACAATGGAAACTTCAAGCATCCAGAAAAAAAGTTTCCTCCACCACTTGAGAGATTTCAGAGAGAAGGCATAGCTTGCGCAGTAATGGTCGGCTCGGTCCACTGCCCCCATGTTTTCAGTATAGTCGCAACTGACGACGGGCTTCTGGAGCGTCACAGTTTGACCATGAGCTTGAGTTCTCGTCACAGCCTTCATCGAGGGGTTGTGAGCTGAGCTCAGCATAGTTACTTGGCGCTTATCTTGCCAAGCAAGGGCCATGAACGAGTTCCCTTGTCGGTAAGCAACTACGTCACCCTTCTTCATCTTTTCCTTCAGCTGCTGCGGCATATTTTTTCTGTTGGTCATCACAGTCCCCGTCAGCTTGACGTCCTGCGAAAGCAACTCCTCGGCGAGTGTTGGCGACGTATAAAACCTATCTGTGTACAGGTGGTACCCCCTTCCAGGCGAAGCGCACTGCACTTTCTCGAGAAGGTGAAGAACGATTCAGCAAGTGAAAGGAAGGTCTGGCCGAGGGAGGCTCTCCGTAGTATGGCTCGAATGCAGAAACATACCCAGTTGCGCAGTCTGCGAGTACGTACACCCGAAGGCCCCACTTTGTCGGCTTCTGTGGGTTGTAACACTTGAAGGAGACTCGCCCCTTGAAGCCCACGGTGCTCTCATCTACGCAAATCTTCGGACCGGGCTTGAAATGCTCTCTGCACTTTGAATCAATGTAGCTGACAACGTTTCTCACCTTGCTGCCACGTGTCGGCTGTCCTGATGGACCTTGCGGAGGAGGAGAAATTTACAGAAATCTTGTTCGGGTGAACACCAGTCGAAAAAAAAAGGCATCTTCAGAATTTCTTCGCTGAAGTACTCTTTGATGTCTGGCTTGGGATTCAGAGCCATGTTCATAAGGACTCCGAGAAATGCTTTGAACTCATCGACAGTGACGTCCTCCCAGCTTTTCCAAATGGAATGTTTTGCAAGAGGTTCCGCAGACGAAATCTTCTCGCACGCATACCGGTTTGTTTCGTGATTGATTTCTCCAATCAGTTGATCCGTGAAAAATAATTGAAAAAACTGGAGTTCAGATTGAAGATTTGAGGGCCCAATTTGGGATCCGGGATTACTCACACTGAAGGTAAGCACAGGAAAGTCCGGGAGATTGTTCGTGTACAAACTCCAGGACGATGCGTGTGGCTGAGCGGCTCCGCGGTTGTTGCCTTGAGCAGTCGTTTCATCTTCATCACTACTTTCGCTCAAATCAGCAGGGGACGTCTCTTCATCATCTGTCAGAGGGATATAGTTGTCCTCTTCACTGAAATTGTCGTCACTTTCAACTGCATCACGCGAAGGGTTACCATAAAATGAGCGTGGCTGAAACGTGGCCATCCCTCATGGCAGCAAAGTTGAAATTTGCGCGCTCCTCCGTTGTTTAGACTGTTTAGGATTAGTTCTGCCCTCTATGAGGAAAAACTGAAACCCTTTCAAAAGTGAAGTGTATAAACGTTCCTAGAAATGGTGCCACAAATCCAGCAAAAAAGAGCGAAGGAGCACGTTTAAAAGGGCGCGGGAACGCGTGTCGGGCGAGGCCCGACACCGGACCGGAAGCGCGTTTCTTCGATGTCGGGCGTGGCCCGACACATGACAGCAAAGGGTTAAGAGCCGCGGGGGGGGGGGGGGGGGGGGGGGGGGCAAACATTTGTCCAGAGCAATAAACGAAACTATTTTCACTATATCGGAGTCAAAAGCAGTTAAACTGTACTTAAGGTAGCATTAGCACAAGACTACCCAACCGCAACCTGTCTTTCAATTTAAAACTCGTTCCATTTCTCTTTTTGGGGAAGTGCTCGTGTGATTGGGAGGGAGGCGGGGAAGTGTGCGTTTGTGTGGGGGTGAGGGAGAGCCGCATAATAACATGCAAAGAGCCGCATGCGGGCCGCAGCTTGGCCACCCTTGGTCTCGAGAGTGGTAGGGGGCTGGCCATTTCGGGTGGAACGTGAGCCTGGTGGGAAAAATCCAGACACCCTCGACGCGGCAGAGTGGACGAGACGCGGCACTCGTTGATCTGACGGAATGCTGGAGAAGAGAGGGGCAAACCTCCTTCTCTCTTTAGCATTTTCGTCTACTCCCTCCTCCCCGGCCCGTCTTACCCTCGCCCTACCTTCTTGGATTGGAGACAAGCAGTTTCTGAGGTCCAAACACGCCGACATTTCATTGTCGAATGAAAGTTAATTTTGAAAAGTGACTGTTTGAGAGGAACATAGACTAACCTAAGCATTAATAGTTTTGAACTCACTTGCTCCAATTTATCGGACATTAATCCCTAGAAGAGAGTAAAGCTCCTGCCTGTCCACCTTGACGCAGGATCGGCAGGGAATTCAGATTTTGGGAATTCATGCCAAATTTGGCATGAATTGCCGGTTCCTCGTAAATTACTATATCGAATAAACGTTATTATTACTATTATAACCCGACTGCGAGTGTTCCCTCAAGTATCTATTCGCGCTACATTTGCAAAGGGTTCTTTTATATAACAAAAATGGCACTTGCGATGCATCGGAAATATTGTTTCGGTATAAAACTACCGGATACAACATTATATTGTCTCTTTGGAAATGTCCCGACAGGGCCTGGGAAGTCCTTCAAAACCCTCGCGCCTTTGTCTCGAAAGTTCGTATGAGTCTGGAATTGTATGTATGTGCGCCACATCCGCCGCAGAACATGGATGCTACAGCTTTTCTCGTTGTCACGTTTATTAAACGTTCCCTTTGCCGTTTGGACTTCCGCTCGTGGATTATGGCTTATGTTTATTTCTGTAGCTGTACAGTAGTCGTGCCTCATTCCCGGCTGCCTCGTCTCCCCACCCCCACTAGGGGTTGTGCGAAAAATACCGCATTTCCGACCCTTGGGAAATTGCCGCGCTGCAGCAGCAGAGTCGGTTTTGGTACGGTGCCTGGAGCGTGTCTCCGACCAGTGCGCTTTCCACATCCTAAGGAATCCCTCAATGTTTGCCCGACGGCGCCGTATGAGCGTTGCAGTAGCGCCAAGGAACGTGGCAGAGGCCTGCCGCAGGTCACTGTCCAGCTCTAGGGTCCACAGAAGCTTAGGCAGCAGAGTTAAGACGACGCTCTGATGCTGTCTGTACGCCCAATTGGCAGGATTGTGGCTTCGGACAGCATGACACCCGGGCTTTTGCGAGGTCAATCGTTGCCCTTTGGGTGGTTGGCCAGAATGGGACACTACGGTCGGAAATGCGGCAACGCGCTTTGGATGCACGGCGATTGTAGCAGCACGGCGGGCAATATGCGCTGCTGCGGTGAGGACTGTGTCGTTCTGCCGAGACTGCTCGGTTACTTGGGAAAGAGTAGCTTTGGCACGTATGTTCGTGGCCCAAGTCGCGCGGGGCTTAGGAAAAGGCGACCGGGGGCCACGCTTCTTTCGGCGGTGGGTCTGTATGGGGCCATCTTCATGTAGGTGACTGCCGGCCCTTTTCCTCGTAGCACGGCATCAAGCCCATGTGGGAAGACTCGCGGAACAAGTCCGGAGGGCGCTGGCTCTTCAACCTGAACAAGAACCAGAGGACAGCAGACCTGGACAACTACTGGCTGGAAATTGTGAGCCATCCTTTCGTCGACTCTCTGGCTCTCCAATCTGCCCAACTTTAGTGTTGAGACCGAAGCTCTAAAGCAACCAGTAAATAAAAGTTGATGTAATTCGTAACTAAATTTTTTTTAAGTTGCGACGATAGTGCAAGTCCCTGAGGTGGAGATGATTTATATAAGAATAAATTGCTTTTCACGCGAAATGGAGTGCAGCTCGCACCCTCTGGGTCGACCGGTGGCCACCGAAAAGATGCGACCGGCCCGGGATTCAAACCCGGCACCTCTCCGAGACTGGCGGAGTGCTCTACCAACTGAGCTAACCGGGGGCCGGTGGGAGCAAACAGATGTTAACAGTTACCCTTTGTCTCAATGTAAATCAATATGTAGAATCGTTAATGTCTCGCTTCGTTCCCGCATCGTTCGTGGTTGCCTTCGACCCCCGTTGGCCTTGCACCCTGCGCTGTGCGAGCAGTACGATCTCGCTTTCCCATTTCAGTCACCGAAATGAGGTCTTTGGTAAAATGAAGTTGATTACAGTGCGGTTGCGACGTCAGGCCGCTGTGGAGGCTCTCCCGCGCAATGCCGTGCGCGAATCTGGTTTCTGTGCGAGAAGGCCGACTTGTTTGTAAACGACGTGTTGGTCTCTAGGAGGAAATGAGAATGTGGGAAACACATTGCCGGGCGCAGAGTTTGGTAAGAGGGGAAGAGTGGCGGGACAATCTTTGAAGTAGCTCATCCTTACACCCAGCTGCTGTGCCTGATTGGAGAGGGCTTCGACGAGTTCAGCGACGACGTGTGCGGCGCCGTGGTCCAGATCAGGGCCAAGCTGGACAAGATTGCCGTGTGGACGGCTGACGTGCGCCATGCAGAGGCCAACATCAAGATTGGGTGAGGGCTCTCTTTCCCTCGTCCCGGAGGATGGACAGAGAGGAGGCTTTTAGATGCGGGAAAGGTACTTTGCCATTCTCCGGACTGCTCTGTGCGAGACGCTCGCCACTCCTGGCTGGAAAGGGAATTGTGGAACCTGAAAGCGGTGGAAGGGGGATCGGTCTGTCTGCTCAACAATTGCATCCCGCCTAAACCAGCCAATTAGATAAGCTGCCTCTTTGCTGTCGCTTTCTTGAAAGTCGGAATTGATAGGAAGTTTGTAAATTGTTACGTTCGTCAAAGACCAGACGCCGACGTGCCGTGTCTGCACGGCTGGCAGGAAGTCACGGAGCGGATGAAGAGACGTGTGCTCCGCTTGTTGCCTAGAAATTAACCTACAAGTTACGCGGCTTCCCTTTGGTGTAATATTTTCATTGTGATCATATTTCATGCCACTAAAGCGGTACCAGTCGTTCGTTTTGGTTTCGTTTTTGACTAGAGTTGTCCATTAAGAGTTTTAAAGAGTATTGGCTCCCCATCATTTGCTCAGCTCCTTGGAAAGGTCACAGCAGTTAATAGGTGCTGCGTACCGAATTGGAGTACTAAACATTTTGAGCACTCGAAGCGCGTGGCTTGCTCGTGGATGCGAGGCTGCTGTCGAACTGCAACGTCGCTTGGCTCAAACAGGAGGAACGCGTGCAAGCTTGAGACACCCCAGGCGGTTGCTGAACATCGAGGGGGATTGCAACGGTAATACTGGGGACGCTCTTGGCAGCACTGGTGAATGCAAGCACGTACTATTCGACGCTGTCAACGAGACTCGAAGTTGCCCTCAGCCACTTCCTGATAAAAGTTGCAAACCTGCTGGTAGTGAAAGCGCATAAGAGGGGAACTTGGTAGCAAGCTTCCTCAGAGTGGCCTCTGAAGCACGGGCAGCTGCAGCAAAATTGCCGCAGTAAATAGTTTGCCCCATGTTCTCCGGGAACTGGTCCGGATTCGCTTTTTGTTTACCGATGCCTCCAGGTTTATTTAGGCTCTACTTCGTACACTTCGTCACGCCTTCCGGGGGCAAACTGCGAAAGATGGGTTCGGTGCAAACATTCTCTCCGGTTCAAAGGGCAATTCTGGTCAAATTTTGATGTTGAGAAAACAGAGCGGTCTTTTTGTGTTGTGTGATCTGAAAAGCCTACGAGTCAAATATTACGGCATAATTTCGCCTTAAAGTTTAAGGGGGGACACTGGCTAGAGATTGAACATCTAAACTCCTTTGGTGATGGAGATTTAACATTGGATGGAGGTGTATTATGCATACTTCCAGCTCTCTAAGGGCCCTAAACTCGTCAAACACAAAGTTGGAGCCGAAAGTTTGCGGATTGCGCCGATTGGACGCTGGCGACAAGCGCAAAGTCCTCGTGATTGTCCAATCGGTCCGCTCCGTCAACTTCGGCCTCAACTTCGTGTTTGACGAGTTTAGGGCCCTAGGACAGTTTTACATACCTACCTAAAAAGATGTGTCGCTCTTCGTTAAGAAATCTATGATATGCAAATGAAGCTAATACATAATCAGCATTTTGACTGCAAGAATATGAAGTGGGGGATGTGGGATTTCGGGCCATCTAGTCTTTACAACTCAAATTTAAATATTTCGGGAAGAGTTGTTACTTCAAAATATGAGGTGCATATCTGTCTGTCGTATCTCAATTTTTGAAAACATCATAGCTTTTCTCTATGAGGACTTCAGCTTAAAGCAAAAAAAAAAGTAGATTGCTGGCTTCCCCAGTAAATTTCAGTTTGGAAACATCTTGATTGTGGTATTGGAACACTTTTACCTTCGAACAAGATTCCTTTCTACGAAATTTGCAGCAAAAAGTGGAATTGAGAAAAATGCATTCAAACCTTGAACTCTTTTATTTGTTACTGCCTCACAATGTGTTGAAATAATTTTATATCAACCTAACTATTTGACGTATGGTTATCAAATTTAGTGTATGAATGTATAATTAGGTTCTAAAACCGAAAACCCCAAATTAAAAAAAAAAAAAATATTGTCTTTTGCAATTTGGGTTTATGTTTACCCTTAAACCGCCAAGGAAGTTGGGGCGGCTTAATGGTCATTAATATCCACCCAGTCTAGCGGGCGACACGCAGCGTGCGAGCACCACAGTCATTTTTGCTGTGTGGACACGGCCAACACTGTGCGGGAACATCAAGAACTGGAAGAATTGTTTTGTTTGTTTTTTACTATTCCTGGCGCGAGGGCGAGAGAGAAAAAGAGTGTGGTGCGCCGTCCGCCGCTTTCGTTGATGGCATAGCCAACGTCTCTGTGCACACATGCTGTCCAGTAGTTGACGAGCAGGACCAATGTTGCCTGCCACGGGCAAGGTTTCGGTTTGGCTTTGTGATATTCGTCTAAACGAGCTTTGCAAGAAAACTATTTTAACTTTCCAAAAAACGAATGACATAGAGCGGTTTATGAGTAGTTTTGACAATCACCCATAATCCCAGAATTTTAGCAATTGACCTGAGTCGCCCTTTCATGTTGCACTATACACCAACTCTTGTTTACAAACAAACCGGAGTGCCCCTAGCGGACGCCACCGCGCATGCGTGATGTGGGCAAGAGGCTCGCCGTCGCCCATAAACAAACCATTGGAACAGGATTTTTTCGGCGTAGGTGTGAGTCCCCGCGCTCTTTTTCTCGTTGGAATTGATTCTGACTACTTGAGCGGCCTCAACAAAATTAACGAGGCTCGTTACACCGCAAAACTCAGTGTGAATAATGTTACATGTGGCGATTCATTCCGCGTGGACTCCGCAGAATGGACGCTAAAGCCTGATTCACATGGTGAGGTTCTGCTCGCTAGTTTCAGTCATGACGTTGCTCGGGCTGCAAAAGCCTGAACCGTAGCTGAGATGTCGACGTCGATACTGAAAATGGCAAGCAGAATCGGACCGAGTGAATCAGGCATAACGAGTCGGTGATGGCCACTGGTAACAATGATCAACATTGCCTTATATCTCTACTGTTTACACCAAGCCTACTTATCGGAAGCAACCTTCAAACTTAAGTCTTTTGAGGTCTGCACTTCTTATCACAATTAACGGATCAAAGTTTGGTCTACGGGCCGCTGTCATTTGAATGAGCAGACGGCAAGCAGGAGCATTTGAGAGAGCAGACGACAGCTCGACTGATGAGGCGGCTGTTTAAATGTGATGACGCACTGAACGTAGTCCCCAGGTGGTCCGTGCAGCTTGACGGTTTTCCCGTGTTTCTGTTGGAACAAAACAAATAAATCCGACGTCCACAAGTATTTGTGAAATCAATCCAAAGTGCTTTCCGCCCAAGCAATCGTGGTCGACGGCGTCTGTTTTTAGATGCGGAGCATCTCTTGCTCGGGCTATGTCCCGCGGCGTCGTAGTCCGACGCATGTGCAACTCTCCTCGCTGCGCGTGCCTTCTCTCTCTCTCCAACTGCTGCACGAAGTGCACGCAGCTACCAGCTGCGTCCCTCTCTCCAACAGCTGCGCGTGCATTCTCTCTCTCTCCAACAGCTGCGCGAAGTGCAGGCAGCTACCAGCTGCGTGCACTTCGCGTGCGTTCGCTTCTACTCACACCGCGCGCGCATGCGCAACTCTCCTCCTCTAGTCTCTTCTCCTTCAAGCGTGAATATAAGCAGCGGTAGCGCGCTGCGCGCGTTCAAGGGGAGCAAGTGGCCGAGTGGGCTAACGCGTCTCAGCTCGGAGCGTGGAGCAAAAGCTTGCGCTGGGAACCTCCTGGGTTCGAGTCCCCGCCACCCCCGCCCGTTTCGATCTGGATGAGTTTCGTACCGGCACGCGTTCGTGTGATGACTACTGCGTGATGCACGTTAAGAATCCCAGGTTAGCGGTTGAACTGCACTGGCTAAATTTCTCATCTACAGCTAAGAGACCGATTACCCGTTGAGGCGCATCTCCATCAAGGCTGTATAAACAAAGAGCAAACCAATTTCTGCGCGCGTTCAGTTCACCGATGTTCACTCTACTTCACTCCGTTCTTCCGTTGAAGTGTGACGGTACCCCTCGGGAAGATAATGCAATTCTTTTTCATGGCCCCTGTTCACGTTCTCGGACGAACCGAGCAGGCAGATAATGCATAAAAACTGTTCTTCAAACATTTGCCGACTCGTTTGGTAAAGCCCCAGTCGCAGTGTTTTGACAAGAAAGCAGGTTTTTGTCCGGTTTCTTCCGAAGTAACAAAAGAATGCATGTGCCCCATGGTGGCTTCCGCCCACAGCCCCAGACCGCAAGTGCGCCCGACGCGCCACCACCGCACTTTGACGTAACAGAGATGAATTTGTGTATAGGTTGTAGCTGCTTGCTTCTTTGATGTCTGGCTGTGCCCATTTCTGTGTGGCCTGACTGTGGTGATTGCTTGTTTCTTTTCAGCAAAGTTTTGAAGGAGAGGATAAACTTGCACCCTCGAGTCATCGTTCCATTTCAAGTGAGTTTCCACAATCTTTTTTCTCAACTGATTGCAAAGACACGTCTTTAACAAATTCTGGCAGCGGCTTGAGTGTCGACAGTGCCTCTGAGGCGGGACTTGCGAAGGAAGCTCATCGAGTGACGAGGCAGTGGTTGGAGGAAGTTAACTGAGCATGGTCAAACTCTCATTACAGGCTCTGGTTTTGCGCCCGCCATAATATTGTCGGTGTTTCCTGACTTAGTGGGCTTCTCCTGTAAATGGCACCGATTGGCATTCTGTCATTGTTGCAGGGGGCTTTGTTCATTAAAAGGGTACTCAAATGAAAATTGAAATATTCAAATTTTGTTCGGAAAGGAGTCAAGCATAACGGATAATAACTTAAGTTATAATCGCACGTTTGTATTTTGAATGGCTGGCTATATTTTTCGTTCCAAACGGGGCACTCGAGGAAGCGGTCGAAGAGAAGTGAACAGAGAGCGCAATGCGTCATGGGATATTTGGCACAAACAAGAACTGGAAAAAAGGTTCTCTGCATTCGTGACTTGGCAAGGCTGGCGTGGCTATGAGCTTTGCCGTTGGTGGCATTGTCAGCGTTGTGGTGGTGTGAATAGCGTCAGTGCGTCACAACCGAGCCGTTCGAACTACCCGTGGGGTGACGGGCGTGTCGCTGGTCCAAAGAGCACGTAGCTTCCACAGCACTGTCAGCTTAGGGGTGAGCGGAGTGGAAAAGGCAACTTTTGTCGGTTTTGAGCGACGGGCTAATCTTCTAGGGGGAGAATGGTACGCAAACGTGGGTTCGAGCAAGAGGGGACTCCCTCCTTTCCGTCTTCTTGGACTGTTTGCTACAATGTGCAGTGTATGAGTTGACAAGGAAAGCTAAGAAGGAAAATGGACAATTCCAAAGAGCGGCGCTGCTTCGATGGAACTTGCTACGTCATGACTACGTAGCAAGTTCCCCAACATTGCTAGATTACCTCCCAAATAGGCTCCACATGCATCCACCGGTTGCACATTGAAAGCTCATTTAATTAGATTTAAAATTAGTTTGCTTTTGCCTTTCAATGGAAGACTGGTATTTTTGAGGTTATGCTGCAACATGCAACACATTAAAGCTAGAAAATGAGCGCTAGAATTTCGTTTCCGTACCCCTTTAAAAAAGTTTTATTTTCTTTTGCCCGTGCAATTTTACAAGTGCGGACGTGCTGTAGTTAGCTCTCTGCTATAAAAGACCAGAAATGCTGATTTTGTGATCCAAACACATTGCTGGCAAGTAGAGAAATTTTAGAATTTATTTCTATTCCTAAATGTTTGGAAGTAGTCAGAAAATATTGCATTGTGTAGAAAGCGAGACTTTTGAATTGTGTGCACAAAGCCTAGTCCTGATTGGTTGATACATAAGCATCTTTTCGTTTTTCTGGGGAATTTGCAAATGTTCATGAAGGTCTCCATCTGCTTATGTGTGGGTTTAGCCAATTAGATGATCTGAAGAAAAGTGTATGACAATGATAAATGTACAAAAATAGTGGCATGCTATTTAAGGAAACTGTAATCGAGGGAAGAATGCCTATTGTGCACTTGTTCTAATTATCGCAGTGATGCGATTGCTGTGCCATTTTCCACCAAAGTGCTTGCCATGCCACATTCTGCTACATTTTGCCAAAATGTGAGGAATTTGTTTCAACGTTGTGCCAGAACTTAACCCCTTAACCGTTTTAGACGAGCCTAGCTTGTCCGCCTAGAGCCGTACCCAAACCGTTTAGGGCCAGTGTAGTTTGTCCGCACGCCCTACCTTGCCCCTTGGCTCTTTTAGATGGCCTAGGCTCGTTCAGAGCTTAGTTTGCTGTACTGCTCACAGATGGCAGCGCATGTTTTTTTTTATTATACATGTTTTTAAGGATAACAACCTATTGTGGAGACGTAGTGCGGCCTGGGCCACACAGATCAATAAAGAAAAAGACAAAAACAATTTTGAATCAAAAGTTGCAACAAAAGAAAACGGTGAAGGGCTTAAAGGGTAACTCCGGTCAAAAGTTGAACGAGTAAATGACTGATACCAATTTACAAAGACTAAATAAGATTAGTACTGTTAAAATATTACACTAATGGGAAACCACGGTACACTCTAAAACCACTATTAAAAATGCTACCACCAGCTTCTCAGTGGGCATTCAGTGGGTTGGCTGTTTGTCAAGCAACCTTGTGCCCTGATGTCATCTTCAATTTTCAAGAGATCATTGACTTCCTGCTCATTGAAGTGCATTGTGGTGCCGAAGGTGGCATTCACTGGTGGCCATAGTTTAGTCTGTTCCTGCTCAGCGTGAGCTTACGATTAGCTTCCATAACGCTTGTGCAACCTGCATTGCACACCACCGAGATAGCAGTTCTTCTCTGAAGATAAGGGGAGGCTCGCCAGCGTCAGTCGTGGCAAACTCGCTTTTTGGCCGGCCATTCTATTGTTATGTAATATGCCTGCTACGAATTTTTGATATTTGCAAAAGCGCTAATACAGTCATAATATTTTATCTGACTGATTGAAGCTGTCCTTGCGACTAGGCCAGTTGCAACAGTAACAGTATTGTGCTGCAATACAAACTTTGCGTCCCACGATGGCCATGCAGCTGATCACAAGGGTTGCCCTCATGCTCGAGCCAGTAGTTTCAGTTTCGCCGTAGACCCCCGAAACAAAACTTGGAAATAGGATATCTACGATACTACACGGGGCATAAAAAAGAAACGGACACCCAGTAATTCGAGGACACTTCTTTCACGTAAAAGCGTCGTATCCGTAAATTCAAGAAAATGTGCTGAAATTACCCATTAGTATACGCACAAAGTAAAAACAAAACAAAAAAAAAATATTTACATTGTGTTTTTTTTTTTAATTTGAAAAGTTTATTTGTGCACATTTTCCATTGTCACACTTTTCTTAGAAAGTTATTTTTCAGGCTAAAAAACACTTTCCGAAAAGTGAGTAGTGGGTGGCCCCTTGTGACCAGATTTAAAAGCATGTTTGGAATGAACTACAGCTTAAAAATTATCTTGCAACTATTGCAAAGATTTTTTTTTAACCGAGACACTCTCGAGAGGTTGTGCACGTTTTTCCCACGTGTGTACTTTTAGGCACCCTTGTTTTTGAACGACAAAATGTCAACATTGGGCGCTGTTCTTTCGTTCGATGGTGGGTGCATCGTGCGAGCCAGTATTTTGAAGTCCCTTGGATTGAACCCTGGGTGGAGTACCATCAAGTGGCTGAGGGAAGTTGATGTCACTCGAATATACTTTGCGGACACGACGGGTCACAAAAGAGGCCCGGCAAGCAAGACGAAAGGCCGAAAAGTGAAGACACGACTCTAACAATGGCTACCGAGCTGGTGGCTATTGAAGAAATGACCGAGTGTGTTGGTGCCAGTAACAATTTGCTAGTCACCCGTCTTTTTTCTTAAACTCAATTATTTTGAAACACTGTTTTTCGGTACATATGAAAGAATAAAACATAGAAAGGACGAACATGTACAAGTATATTCTTCCATCCTCTTTGTCTTATTCTTTCTGGTATCTAGTATACTTTACCAACACACTCTTTAGGAATATAGCGGTACATAGGTACAGCTGCAACGGAAAAAGAGTAGCACAAGTGACCGATGACAGGAGCGGCAAAACCGTGGCACGCGGCGCTATCGTTCCCGAGCTCGCCAATAGCGAGAGTGCAAGTCAAGTTGCATTTTTCAATGTGGGGGTGGCCGGCAGAAAGTTGAGGGATAAGATAGCTTTCAAAATGCAGGCTTTAAAATAAGCTGCTTGCTGCCGGCCGCCCCCGCGTTGAGACATGGAACGTGACTGTCACTCTCGCTATCGGTGCGCTCGGGAACAAGAGCGCCGCGTGTCGCGATTTTGCCGCTCCCGTCGTCGGTCACTCGTGCTACTCTTTTTCCGTTGCAGCTGTACAATAGACCCTTTCTGGAATTCAGTGCCATCTGGTGACTCAAATGGCAGTTACCTTTTACCATATTAATGGCGGCAATGAACCTGTTGTCTGCAATATTTATAGGGCACTGTCACTTTCGCGGGTCAACAGTAAACGAGAATTTGCTCTTCACTGTACAGTTCTTTTTCAATCTCTCGATGGCGAAAAAGGTGCAACCAGTCAGTATGAAGCACCAACCCACATGGACGCCTTGAAGTTCTATACAGGAAGGAGATGGGAAGCCGACTGTGTGCTACTAACAGTTTGACTGGGCCCGAGTTAGAAATGAACACTTACGCAGATCTTGCATCCGATTCCTGATTCAGATCATGCTACCTTCTAGAATGTGTAGGCATTGAATCATCTGCTTAGGAGCATCTTCAACTTCTCCCTTCATCAGTAAACAGAAGGCTGCCATTAGTATATAACTCGTGCGCCATTTTTCAGATGATGATAGTGATCAAAGTGGCCAGACTGAATTCCGGAAAGGGTCTTTTATTTTCATAACCTGCCAATGTAGGGTTGATCCTTTATTCCTGTCACCTGCATAGGTGTTGAAAAGTACTGAACTAGAATTACAATATGTACCTGTTTTTTGTGCTAGACATTTTTTAATACACCAAGAGCTACAATTTCAGTATTTAAAAAAAGAAAATTGATACAATTCAATTTTCAGTTTGTTTTGTTAATTCTAGTTTGTTAGAAAAAGCACAAACTTTGAAGCAAAATGATTATGTTCGACAGAAATATTACTATTAATTAGAGATACATGCTCCTGAGCATGTCCTAAAATATATCGGGTGTATGCGGAGGGCAAGTTCGTCTGCTTCTTGCGCAGGGGGTAGCGGTGACGTCAGAACGCAGAGCCCCGATTGGCTGGTCGCGACCCCCCTATCTGAGTGTCGTCTGCTCCTTTGCAACGTCGTCTGCTCGCCACGTCGTCTGCGTCTGTCGTGTCTTTTTGCGACTTTCGAAAGCAGAGGCCAAATTCACGAAACGATCTTACGCCAAAAATGTGCGTAAGACATAACTTAAGAACAAATTCGTATTCACGAAACGAAATTTTTGCAAGTTTTGCGCAGGTTACGACGAAATCCTACGACAGCTCCGAAGCTGTCTTACGCACTTCTTACGATCAAATCAGCGTGGCCGACAGCGACGACCCACGGACGTTTATTTTTCTACGTGCGCTTCTCACGCGTCCCGACTTCAAGCAGCAAGAAAAAAGTACTCGAAACAGACCACGACGAACAAGAACGTTGCATCCACAAACACCCGGGAAAAGCTCCAACGGCCACGATTTCACCGAACGCGACCAAGCGAGCACGGCAGTTAGGCCTAGCAGGCACTCCGCGACTCGGCGACCGTCTGCCCACGACCGGTTGGTGTGCTGAATGGAATATACCCCCCGCGACCCTTGTGAACTCTTCCCGTATTATACTTTGATCGCTGTCCTCAGTTTTAGATTAAGAGGTCAATTTCTTCCTCTTGTTATCTCCCTGTTTCCCGAGACAACGGTGACTCTTGCCGGTGAAAAAGCGGTGAATCTCTGACAGACGCAGGAAAGGTAAAGCAGCCATCGCTTTGACTAGCGGACGTAAAGCAGACGACGTTAACTGCGCCAACCCGCCGACGCCGTTAAAGAATGAGGGGTCTCGCCGCACACGAAAGGAGGATTTGGGAGGGAAATTGCGGACACTAACACGCTCACTCTCGGTTCTTAGCAAACAAACCTCGGCACCCCGGGACACCTCGCCAGTGAGTCCTTTGACTTCCCTCCTTGATGCGCGTCTGCAAGTTGTTAGACAAAAACAACGTACCGCTCGAGTTATTTCGTCTGCCCTCTCTGAAAGGCGAAGTTGAGCTCGCTCGTAAAGACCTGCACTTCCGAAAGTCGCAGGAAAGGTAAGACAGACGCAGACGGTGTTGCGAGCAGACGACGTTGCAAAGGAGCAGACGACGCTAAGATAGGGGGTCGCGATCAGCCAATCAGGGCTCGGCGTTCTGACGTCACCGCTCCTTCCTTTTTCATGCGCAGAAGACGAAAATGAGCCCACTTGCGAGGCGTATAGGCCCGTATATTGTGTAGGGCCTGTAGCCGATGCCCTGCTACAGGGTCAGAACTGCTATTCTGAACTTTTGATTATACTGCTTGGAACAACATTCAATTTGATATCTGGATGCTGTTTGGTGGATTTGCATTATTTCCCAAGTTGCTGGTCTGTTCTAGCAGGTTGGTTTGCTCTGTTCAGGGCGCTTTTCACTGCGCATTGGTGTACAACAGCGAACCGACAACCGCGGAGTAGGCCTCGTGATTCTGTGTATCCTGCTTCGCCGCAGCACACCAGCACTTCTCCAAAGCAAGATGTTGCGCAGGCAAAATCCGGCTTATGAAGAAAGAGGAACTGGGGGGGGGGGATGACTTGTCGCATCTTGATATGGCAGCTTTACCTTGCAATCCCAAACATGTAATACTTTCTTTTTTTCATTTGAGATCTAGCAAGTGTGCTTGGGTGTAGAGTGAAAATTTGTATGGGCAGCACACTATGCTTATTTCTCGTATCAAATCTAGTCTTGTTATCACGTCTATATAGACCAACTCCTCAATGTTTACCAATTTGCCCACACCAGTTGTGGGCACTGCAAAAATGTGATCTGTGCGAGGTCAAGCCTCGGCTGTGCTGACATTGGCGCCACTGGAGCGGTGCGACTACTGAGCCGCCTGTTTGCCCTGCCGTCTGTTTGATGGCGCAGTAAATACAGTAAATTAGAACTAATCAACTCGAGCAGTGGACGGGAGTTTGGGAGCAGCCTTAACAAGTTTGACTACATTGTTTTTAAGAAGGCATATTTATCGTTGACACAATGATTTTCAATATGTTAAACACAATTGACATTTGTAATTACGTGACAAATATCTCCGTTCTCTATATTGATTAAGAAATGCGCAGCTTTGTTACAACCATTAGAACTTGAACAAAACATCAATTTTGGTATTTAAAATGATTCTATTCTGACATAGTTTAACTCGAATGGCAATCTGGTTTTATTTCACACCTAATAGAAACACCCATTCATACTGTCCTTTGCCAGTGAGCATCTTGTTGCAATATAAGAGCAGATTAACAGCTATCGTTAAATACCGCACCAGCGCCCACTATTAACATTTCCCAAACTTGGGAATTGGGCAAATTATACATTAACCGCCCAATTCGACCAGACAAGCGCTCATGTCTAGATTAATGCAGTTTTCAGTGAAAGTGTGGGGCTGCTTCCCCAGTATCTTACAGTGCTTCAGTGTCTGAGGGAATCCAACCTTCTGTGCAGTGGGTGCTACAACAGCTTGCTCCAAAGTGGGAAGCCAAAGCAGACATTTTGTTTTAGTTGGACGGGCCAACACACGGATATGAATAGACTGGGAATTCCCAAGAAGAGAGAACCATGTTTTTTCTGCCCGTGTAAATGAATTGAAAGCTCAAACTTTGTGAGATTGTGACGTTAATGGTTGGGATAGTTTGAGAACGCGACGTTGCCCAAATAAAAAGATAATTAAGAAAAAAATTGTGCTTATGCTCTTTTTGCTGCTGCAAAATGCACTTTTGACTGCCCCAAAAGGGGGGTCTAAAATGTCGGAAAGCAATCGCACCATTGTTATCGATATGTCGTATGCTTGAAACAATAGCGGCATTTTGGTGAGCCAGAAAATATCTCGCGAGACAGTGAGTTGTAATTTGGCCCCAACAATGGGTTAGAATTTAAGAAGTTTCGATCGGAGTTGAAACTGAGAAGGAACAAAAAAATTTCTAGTCTGTGAAATGGTGGCTAAAATACTGTGCAAGCACATTTGACATTTCCACATTGGAGTTTGTTGCCCGAGCCGGTCGACTGTGCAGCGCGCTTGATCACATTTGAAACCACACCCTTTTCTAAACGCGATGCTCGGTGGTCGACATGCTTTTGATTATCATTGTATTGAAATATTTTGACGTTTGTAATTTTTGTTCTAAAGAACTTTGTTTTTTTGCAGGCTCACGCTGACACCCAGTCTAAACAAGGATCCACGGCGAGGGCTAGATATCAAGTTTAACAACAAATTAGGAAAAACAAAACAAGAAAAATTGAAATTTGGTTTAAAGGAGTTTGTGTGTGCAGAGAAGAAATTCTATGCAAGAAAGAAAAAGGAGCGTGGTGGTCAAGTGGTGTGCATCTTGGACTTGGAAGTTTACTAATTTCTTTTTTGTTGCCTTTTTTTTTTTTACACCGTGAAAAAAGAAAAAAAAAAAAGTGACTGGTGTTTGTCGAATCTTTGTTGTTTGCTTTTATTTGCAAAGTGTATCAAAGAACGGGTCATTTTGGAGTATGTTCTGTTCAGTTTCTGCTCAGCAGGAAACTTAGCAGCCCTTTGTTTTAGTTTTCTTTTTTTTAAGTGTGAATGAGAATGGGCGCTTTAAGTTGCCCCCAGTGAACTGTGGGGGCTTCCGCACGGATAAATGGAATGAGTGGCTACTTCGCTATGGTTTTCCTTTCATTTACTGCCAAGCCTGGCACATTTCATTTCCGATCTTTGGTACGAATTGTTTTGTATGTTGCCCTGCTTTATATAGAAATTAAAATAAGCTTTTGTATTAAAAATAAATACTTGTGAAATGCCACCTTCTATAAGGCTTGTGATTTGTGATATAATCTTTTTGTAGTTCTTTTTTTTTTGTGTGTAAAAAAAATTAAGATTGCGCTACTTTTGTATTTTGTTACCAGCATGAGCTGTAGTGCTACAACTTTCTTTTTCAAATAAAGTATTGGGAACGGCGAGGCTGTTTGTAATCGTTGCTGGGGTGACGATTACATTTTGGTTTACGAATGATTTGGAGGACATGTGCTAAAACTGTTAATCCACAATTTTCAGATAACTGCGGCCTGTGTGAGGTGAGGGCATTGAGTTTTTTTCTCGTTGCTGTTCAAAAGGAAAAATAATTGTGCATTCAAGTGACATTGGGGAGATTTGCTTTATTGCCCTGAAGTTTTGGTACTTAAACAAAATTATAAAATCATAAAATTTGCTATTGAGAATGATGTCACTTCCGGTGACGTATTGTGTGCAGGAGGAAAGTTGGCCGCTTCTGCAGTGACGTCAGAACGACGCCGAGCTCTGATTGGCTTTGATAGCGGGTAGACCTCGGTGCTAGATGCCTTGAGGTCTACCTACTATTGATCAAAGCCCATCGGAGCTCGGCGTTCTGATGTCACGAGAGTGGAGTGTTGGGCGAGTTGGTGATTCATAATGGTTAAAAAGCACAACGGAGCAATGGACAGAAAGGAAGACACCAGATACGGCTCTGGAAGACACGAGCGCAAGAAGCGGACGACTTTCTCTCTGGATACGATTTCTAATTAAATGTCAGCTTTGTTTGTGTTTTTTTTTAGGTTGTCCCTATTTTAGGTTTACAATGTAACCGGCCTATTTATCAAATTTTGTTTCAGTTTCTCAATCTTTTTTTTTTCTGTTTGCTTAATGTAATTTGACATCCATATTTCATTTGTTAAGCCTGATTCATGTGGTGCGAATTTACTTACGATTTCGCAGTCGCGACGTCGCTCGTGCGGGCGGTAATAAAAGCGTGGTGGAAACTGCGGTGTTTACCGCCGCGCGTACTTGCGACATCGCAAAAAAAAAAAAAAAAAAAAAAAAAAAACGCACGTTGTGATTTGGGCGCTGACCCGCGCCATCTGTGGGTGATCATTTGACGCCCTCTGATGGCACAATAGTGCAAAGGACGCGTTTAGATTCGACTTCTGAAATATATAGTTATTACGCCCTTATTCTGGAAAAGAAAAGCGTTGAAATCTTCTGGATACGAGGATAGGAACGCGAATACCGTTGGGTGTTTCTGTTCTCGGGCTTACCCGGTAATGTATGAAAACATGAAGCCAAATGGCTGCCGCATGAGAACCCCATAATTCCATATGATTCCGGACGTAAGAGACCCATGCATTTGGACGATTTGGTCTGGTTTTCTGACAGTTATCGGCCGCCTCGGAACTGTAAGTTTGCAACTGCCAACGTTTCTTGCGCTGATGCATGCCTCAGCTTGCTGAATCCTGTAGCGGCGTGACACCGAGCCAAGAAGCGGAGATCCAAAGGCGCCGAGAGCATTGTTCTGCGCTTATAGTCCCGACATCAATATTAGGCTTAACTGTTGCGAAGAAACTCTTCTTAAAACCCTTTACTTTTGCTGCATATAATCACTCGTTGTGGCATTGGCTGGACTACAACATCGGGTTGTCGATCGCGTAGTATTTGTGGTCGTTAGCTTGCGGATATTGGGCTGGGCCTTTGGGTTGCCGCGACGACGGGAAGTCGCTCGGCCGATTTCTCGGTCGGCGTCCTGTACGGTGCGCCCCGATTCCTTTAAATAAATAATAAAAAATAATATTTTTTTCTCTGGAACGTTGGAACTCGGCTTGCGTTTACGGCTGCCGCTTTGTTTGTGTTCCAGGTTCTGTTAGCGTAGGATGATAACAACTTGGAGCTGACACGGTGGTGGCTGCCGAGATCGCACCGTCGTTCGAGCAAACGTCTCGTCGGTGAATTTTCGTCATCGGAGTAAGCAGAACTGTTTCAAACCTCCCTCCGCATGATAGAGAGATCGCATTTTGCCGTACGAAAGTATGCCGTGGACCGGCGCACCTAGAAGCGCACGGCCGGCCCGGCCTCTCCGGGACCGTCTTCACGGGGACCGTGGCGGGTGTTTGGAAGGACGACATCATTGAACGGGCCCCGAATTGGTCCGCTCGTCCTGCAGCAGGCGTTCGTGGAGCACGTGTACTCGCGTGTTATGCGCTCGAGGAGCTTTGATGAGTGTCGGCGGCATCGAGTCCGAGACGCCTAATGCTTGCCAGTGCGCCGTCAGACAGGTCGAAAAGTTGAGCTCTAGTGACGGCCGGGAGCTATTCAGCGCGAGCTTCCAATGCGGCTGTGTGGTGCTCGCGCAGCCAAAGCACGGGGCAACGAGCGCGTGCAAGGCGATGACCCTGCCAAGGAGACGTGGTGCACACGCTTCCCAGCCCGGCGCGTGCCTTTCGGCGCCGAGCAGTGCATCAGCGCTACTCTCAACACTCAATCGGCGCTGCATTTGCGTGTGGAAGCAATGCACAGAGTTAGCGCTGTGTGTACAGCACTATGCCCCGTGTGAAGAGGCTTTTAACTCTCCCAACCGGGGGAGCCCATCTTTCAGACGGCTCCCAGCACTCCCAGCGTCTCACCGCTCCAGGAACACTGTCCTCCCATGTTCTCGCGCAGCAATCTCTATGTTTTGTTATCATCATCGTTATAATTTAAATTTTCTCGCACTATCTAGGCGTGAAATTGCGCGTTAAAAGGGTGGTCGGCGGTTTTTGTACTTGCGGTAAATACCGCTTAAAAATATTCCTCGACGCTCGTAACATGCAAGACGCAAATTAGTTTCTCCGTGCAGTGTCGGTAGCGGAAAGAAATGGAAGAAAGCGAGCGACACTCGCCCCCCTCAACTCGAAGCTAGAACGAGCGGCCACGTGATCTGGGGCCGATTTTGTGCCGCCAATGTTTATTGTATCCACTCGCTGGGGTTGGTGCCGAGTTCCGCACATTGTTAAGGTTGAACTATTCCGGTCGTTGCAGCGATGGGGCACCGGCCGCTACCCGAATGAATGTCGAGGTATTGATCGTCAGGAGCTCTAATCTCGTGTGGTGCTCGTGTCCACCGTACAAGTCGTATTTGAATGCCGTCGCCGCAGGGGTTGGAAAGTTCGACGGCGGAGGGTTGGCATTGTTGGCGTTGCCGTCGATGCCATCCCCTCAGCGTTGTCATCGAGCTTTGCGAAGGAGAAACGGAAAGAAAACGTCCGCTTTTATCCCCGAAAGTATGTAGCCACAAGGAAGCTTCTTTATTTGTGGCATTGTGCATGAGTATGCTTGGTTTGCGCTAGTGTTACTAAGTTTGTGTAAAGTGAGAAACATTCCTTCCCGATATCGTTGTAAGGCCGCTTTATTTCCTTATATGCCATTGAGAATATTAACTGATCTCCCTGAAACCGTTCTGTCATGAAAACAATTCATTCCAAACCAGAACCAAGCGACATCCCGTGTTTGGGTATAATCCTCGCACCCATCCCCGTGAAAATATTGCATCCCCTATGGAGAGTTGTTGGAGTTACTCGCCTGTTTTGAGCTGGACCCAATCTGAGTAATTTCTGTCGAAGTGCGAGGGTCAGGGGAACAACTCGCCAGCAACCCCGAAATTGCTGGAAAAATTGCCCTGTCCTAAGCGGCCCCTTTTTTTCAGTATTCGTAGCAGCCGGGATGATGCGGGACAGGTGTCTCAGCCCTGTTTTGTAGTCATGTCTGTTTTCAGCACTTTTTCATTGCAAGCCAGTTTGACTGTTTCGGTGATTGGAGTCGAAGGGTGGCCAACGTGACGCATATTTTAAATAGATTTAGCATTTTAACTGTGTCTCAGCTGTGAACTATCAAAGCAGTAAACAGCATTCCTTTTATGCATGAAAACATTGTGTTCGATACTAAAATACTTCTAAAAAGCATTCAATTTTTTTTTTTTTTTTTTCAATGGGAAGTTACGTTTTTTTGTCCGAATTTGTTTTAGCTGTCAGGTTTTATATCTTGCTCGTACTTGGCCTAGTGTATTATCATTATGACTATTAGCTCTATGAGTATAGGGTGCCTGCTAGAAATGGCAAAATGGCTAATCTCGGTTCTGAGCTCCTGGCCAAATATTTTTATGTAATGTCAGGGAACCGACTTATTTTCAGCCTTGAGCAAACAAATTGTGAAAGACACTGAGCATTGAGCACAAATTTATGGGATGGCTTGTGCCTGCTAGCTCGCTGTCTAAATCAACAAATCAATTCTAGAGAGCGGGGATGACCCCACAACTGTTCTCCAAGAGCCGGCCAAAACTAGCTGCTTGGGTCCTTGTTATCACCTTTCCGAAGAATGCCTTCTGTAAGCACACAAACAAGCACACCACTAGATACATGAGCATTATTTTTGTCATGCAAAATATTAAGTCCACAAGGACATTGCTATTGTTCCGGTTGGCTGGAAAAGCGTGCTGTGTCAGCCAGTTGCATGTCTCCCGTTTTGCACAAATATCTTGGCTCCTTATTACTCCGAATTAAAACCTGCTGACTCATTCTAACTGTCAAAACAGAGCCTTCAAGACATGGAACTGCCAGGATTAGCACACAGTGCCATTACACGAAAAATCAGAATTTCCTGTTTAATATCCTGCAGGCTTGAAAAGGTATGTCTCTTATCTGCTTTTGTCTTGCTTGAGATCAAACAGGAATGTGCATGAAGACAGCCAGATCGTGTTGAAACATCATTCTTTCTCTGGCGTGGTGCTCAGTGTGACATCTTGTCACCACCACACAGGGAGGGATGTTTTGGTCATTGAATGTGCGCAAGTCATTGACTGTTTCTCAAGGTCTCTTTTGCTTCGTTCCACGAGCCTTTCCAGTTGCATATCCCTAGAGTCAGCGTAATCGATCGCTGCATTTAAATCGCATTATTTGCACACAGGTACAAAGATAAAACTTTGATGACTGCAAAACAGTCTTTTGCATCTTCAGCATGTAATTTGCTCTGTCCACCTGCCAAATTTTTTTTTTTTCTAACTTTTTGAAAGATTAGGAGATGTAGTTGGAAATGGGGATTTGTGGTTCTCTGTGGTTCTTATACACCTTTCCAAAAAAAACACTCGACCCCATTCGCAACAAACCGTTTTCGAGCCCAGTCACTGAGTTTGAGGCTAGACACTCACCGGCGTCCCTCCTAACCCTAACCGAGTGGACTGATTTTAATAGGCGCAGCCTGCATAGGCGCATTTTCAAACGCTGCTGGCGGCTAAATTCTCGTATTTTCCCGCTATATTTTGTGTCTCATGGTACATGTATTTTCCCGAGGAGATTGAGAAAGCATTGTGCCACAATTGAAAAAGCAAAAAAAAAAAAAAAAAAAAAAAAAAAAAAAGAAACTAAACTAGTTTTGTTGGGTACGCGCGCGACAGAACGAATGCGACTGGAATGTGTAGTTCTAGTTACTTGCGTTTTTTCTTACGATAAGTTTTGACAGCGCCGCAAGATTCGGCGCATGTAAAACGACAAAGTGCTTAGCTGTCGAAAATAAATTGCAACAGAAGAGGGCCAAAAGGCATGCATTTTTCACGCTCACAAATAACGTGTTTACCGATGGACAGGACGCGGACATACAACTGAGGAAGTGTTAACATTCGAACAATATATCATACGTACCGCACGATGCAGCGTTATCCGAAAATAACTTATTTAAGAAAGATCTCGAATAACACAGTCACAGTCGACGACAGTCACATCTTGACGATCGGACGGAATCCGAGATGACTTCGTTTTGGGGCACGTTTTGGGGAGAGCTTCCTTTTTTCACAACCGCACCAAGGCAAAAGAACGAACGCGACTGACCCGTTTCCCACCCCGATTCGGACAACTATTTCTGGAGACGACTGAGGATTCTACGTGGATTATCTGTAAGAGGGGGGAGAACAATGTTTGCAAAATCGCGTCGAGGGTCATTCGACGTCCTTCCCCTCCTTCGTTTCCCGTGAATGTAAAGCAGAAAAACTTGAAAGGCAGGCACTTACCAGCCTTATTTCTCACAATGAAAGATAACACAGGGTGCGCAGCACGCATAAAAAAAATTAAGTGGAAACTTTCAAGAGAAGCGAGAAAACATTGAATGCAAAACCGCAAAAACGTAGGTAGAGAACCGCACTGAGCGGGTCTTCACAGTCCCAGAGAGTGGCAGAAAACTTCTAGCTGATAGAGGGCGCGAGAGTCGCACCAGCCGCATCAGCATCAGCAACATGGCGGCGGCCTAGGAGCGTTTTTTAAAAAGGTGTATACCTGCCGTAAAGTTCCGAAAGGACGCCCACCCAAAATGAAGAGATAAACAGTGAAAAATATGGGGTGGGTTATCTTTGGGAATGCCACAGCAAATTTTCATAAAAAATTAATGATAAACACCCTGGCACCTGCTACCAACCACGTGACGCGGGAACTGATACCACAGATCGTGGACACTGCAAATTCGCGTTTCATGATACGATAAACATGCGGGAATTCACTACAAACTCCTGTCAGGGGGAACGACACCGCAGGTTGCAAATGCAGCAGCTTCGCATTTCACGGTGCGAAGGACCCATGGAAACCCGCCGAGAACTCTCATCTCACGGGAACAAATACCGCAAATCATAGACGCAGCTGATGCAAGTTTTATGGTGCATAAGCAGGCAGGAACCCGCTGACTTTCCTGTCACAGGAACCGATATTGCACGTGCAGATCGCGCAAAAAAAAACTAGGGAATCCGCTACCAACTCGTGTGTTACGGGAACAAATACCACAGATAGTGAATGAAGCAGAATTGTATTTCACGATGCAATATACATGCAGGACCAACTCGCGTGTAATCGAGATTGCGCACGCAGATTGCGGACTAAAACGCGGGTATTACAAACTGTATGGCAAAGGAACAGATACCGCAGATTGCGCACGCAGCAGATTCACATTTCAAGCTGCAACATACACGTGGTAACAACTAGCGTGTTACGGGAGCCAAAATCGCGCGCACAGATTGCACACGAAAACGCGGGAACCCGCTATGAACTCGCTTGTGAGACGTGCCGCTGCAGTGAATTAAGCGGTTGATGCGATTCCTGTCGGACATTGCATGATGTCCGACAGGAATCGGAGGGGGGGGTGGATGTTTTGGAATTTTTGTGCTACAGGTATTTAGCCAAAAAAACGGTATGGGCGGTCTTTCAGTGGCGGGCATTCTCTAGAAACTGTACAGTACCGAAATTATGGCTTTATGAATCTGCTTTTATTTTATGTAGCCTAAATGGTGGGTACGGTTATTTCGCCAGTAGTTACATCGCATCCATAAAGAAAGATTAAACTTTTAGGAGGCTGCGTAACAACTTGGGGCCTAATTGCTACCATACTAGGAACCTAACAAAAAAGGAAGTAGTGTTATCGCACTCTTGCACTTGGTACTTTACAAGATAGCATGATTTCTGTGGGAGGGTAAGCAGATTCTGACACTTCTTTTTTTTGTTTTATTTTGTTTAGTGGTCGAAAAGATGGGGGCAACTTTTTGGCTTTTACACATATATATATATATTTTTTTTCCATTTCATTCCTCAGGATTTATTGGGTGACAGCTGACAGGCATTTCCCGCTAGGCTTTTGGAACCGAAAGCCATACGGAGGGAATTTTTAGAAATGCTTGGAACCAGTTTGGACCGGTTTTCCTAGGCCAGAGACGTTAAGAGCTAAAGAATGGGCCAGCTGGACAGATGGCACCGGGAGCACGCCCTGGCACTCGGCTGCAGCTGGCTGGGCCTCCTTCCCAAGACGTTTGTTGAGCCGCTCACACCCGACTCCGACACAAATTACCGGTTGACGCTTTAACGGTCTAGGCCCCTTCCTAAAATATGCTTTCCATTGGTTGGGTTTCGTGTTTAAAATGTAGAACCTTAAACACGAAATACCTACGGTCATTTTCTTTTTTCGTCGATTCCGCGCACCTCGTCGAGGCCGTGGCAGGAGCAGTGCGCATTCTAAGTGACCAAAAGAAAAAAAAACACTGCCACGAAAGTCCAAAAATGTCGGCAACATTCTGCCGCGCTGCGCCGCAAGGAGCTAGCCTTTTACCGAAGAAAGTTTGGAAGGAATCGCGAGCATAAATGCACCTTGCTTCGAAGGGTTTCGTAAGGTCGGTCGCTGTGGTGGGAGACTGAGCGGCGGATTTTACGGGGTGTCGGCCAACGGGGAGAAGCATTCCAGTGTCAAGGACATACGTCTCAAATGTTGACTGCATGGGGTTATTCGAGCGATTTGTTTGTTGTTGTTGGTGTGTCAGCCTTTCCTCCGTATATCTTTCCCGGTGTTGACAGTCCCTTCCAGGAAATATGCGCGGGAATCCTTATGTTTCCTTCTCTGGATTTCCAGCTGAAAATTTACTGATTGTTGTGTCTGGATGCAAAAGGTTTTTTGGGTCAAAGTGAGCTGTAGTGTCACTTCCATGGCATCTTACTTTTGTCCTAGACTAATTTGCTGCGTATCATATGCACAGCCTTGTGGCCAGGTAGGACTCGCGGCTGTTCTGATTAACGAGCCTTGTGCCTTTGTCCGCACACGATTCAGACTCCTTAGCTGATAGAGTAGCTCCAGCTGTGATTTTCACCAACGCAATGAAGTGCACAAAAGGTCATCCTCTCCCCCTTTGTTTTTCCTTTCGTCAATTTCATGCACGCGAGACAGCGACTTGTCTTGTTCCATTGGAAGGAAAAAAGATTATAAAAAGCATAATCATTATAAACTCACAAATAGTTCTTATGCAAAAAAAAAAAGACTGTGCATGTAATTTGCGCAATGTAATTCCATAGACATTGGTGATTCTAAATTATTTTGTGAATCATTGACCTCAATTTTTTTCTCAAATAATTAATTTCTTGGTAATATTAAGTTAGACTCGCTTTTCTCACTTTTTCTTTTTTTACCCTCTTGTGTGCATGTAACGAGATAACAGCAATCATGTCCTGGATGTTTGCCGTTCATCGGTCTTCCTTAAAGGGGGGGGGGGGGGGGGGAGCAACGATTTCTGGTCTTCAGTAAAAAATTTGTGGAAGTTGCCCGCTGACACTTCTTAAGTAAAGAACAGAAAACAGGTTTTGCCTGCGTGTCCGAGTTGTTGCGGAAAAAAAAGGATAAATATTGGCATTTCTGGCACCCCTCAACTCACTCCCAGTCTCCAGGGTCACACCTGGTGGCACTCGTGGTGACGTAATTTGGGGTGCCGTGTAGTTTCCCCGTGTGCTGTCTCGGAGGATGCTTCCTCTCTCTCCTGACCTTAGCGGGCGTTATGCTGCAGCTTAGAGCCGAGCAAGGTCACGTAAGCTTCTCGCTGTAGTTCCTTCGGCTGCCACTCACGGCTGCAGGGGGGGAAAAAGCCTGACCTTTGCTTTGCAATTATGCAGCAAAATCGCAATATAATCAAGATGTTTTCTCTATCCTCAGGGACACGATAAACAACGTAAAAACGGCGAGATGCAAATTCTTTTTAATCTTAAAATCTTTGTGCCCCCCTTTTAATGCAGCACTGCATATCTATGTATATTTTGTGCTTTGTTCTGTTTTGGTGATCTTCAAGTGTGTGCTTTGTTCTGACTCAGTGTTATGCTTCCCCCCTTATGTAATGCCCTTCAGGGCCCTCCAAAGTTAAAGGGATTGTCCGGTCAAAACCGGAAGTACTTAAGTTTTCGCGCGCGTTACGTCGGGGGAGCCTTCATGTAGACAAACATTTTTATTTTGATATATGATCTCCCGTTATTAACTAAACATTTCATGAGCGTATGTACGAAACTGCACCCCGAATTTCGCCAGTGTCAATGGCTGACATGCGTAGCTGCTGCGTGACGTCACAAAACGCAAAGGTTTGTCGGATGGTCGGGTTAACAAGCGTTGGTCGATGAATGTCTTGTATTTTGTTTCGAATTATATAGTCTCCTAGGTCAGTGGTTCTCAAATGGCGGTCCGCGAAGGCCTTCTAGGGGTCCGCGAAGCTCTGCCTTATCAGTCAAACCCGGCAATTTTTTTTTTTTTTTTTTTTTTTTTCAGGTTGAAAAGAAATGCTTGTTTTCGGGCGAGTTTTTTCGTGTGAACGTCAATAAGAGAGGACTTTACACTATAGCCCCTAGTTATATCCCTTTATTAAATTATTATTATATTTAACCTATACCTTTCCTTTCCTCTCACCACGAACGGCATCCTCCATTATCTCCGCCGATTAAGAAGGGGTCCGCGAAACATCGATGGTTGATAACCATTGTCCTAGGCTGTACCCTACTGAAATACGGTTGTTTATTTTGCAGTTCCCAAGCGTGTGCCAAAAAAGTCACGCCTTTTAGCAGGACATTACTCGAAAACAGCCATAAGCTTCGAGCAAACGTATGCCGTTTCGCGCAAACACAACTGCGACGGCCACCGATCGAATTAGGAGCGCTTGCAAAGCAAAGGATGCAGATTTCGCCTCTGAAGCGGCAACTGTAGGTACACGAAGCGGTATGTGGGTGCACATATCGGCGGATCCACTGGATCGGTGATGAGGCTGCGGGTCTTTCCCTCAGAGGCAATGACCGCGGGTCGAAGACAACCGGCGAATCGTTCAAATGCATGCCGTCACTTGACTTGGACGAGCTTGGTGAATCGTAGCCACGCTCTATTAGCACATGCGTGTCAAACAGAATGTGGCTGCACGCGTGCTAAATACAACTTCTCGACAACTTCTGGTATCGTTTCCAGATGGTCTAGCTGTTGGTTTCGGTTTCGCTGCATAGACAAATTGATTGATCCGATTTGGGCGAGGAGTGGATAGACGTAGTTTAATATCGTTGGCACAGCATCACACATCAGCTTACAAGCCTTCTGTCCGCTTAGAGCTCAGCTCGTAGCTCTCTTCTGTGAGATGATTGCTGCATAAGCGGGATCTCGATCTTGTCGGGAACCCATGTCCCTACGCACGGCGACGATCCATTCTGCTCGTCACTGCACGTCTCGCGGAAAAGTGTGGAACGTCATGTTGGCTCGCATTTGCTGCCTGGTGGTTGTGGCACCGAACCGCGCAACAAAAATCTCACCCAACCACGAAACAAGTCGAGCAGAACAACAAGAACGAAGCACGCTGAGGCGTTCACTCGCGGGTAAACGACGCGACAGAAATTCTCGCTTTGTGTTTTGTGACGTCAGAGCTCCCATGTTGCCACCGAAAACAGCGTTTACGCTAGAGTGCGATTGGAGCAGTATAAATTCAATTACTCATGCAGACGGGCATATAAAATTCAGATATTACGCGCCCGATGCGTCTCGAGGCAAGAACAAAGATATTCAGTTGTTTTCTCAAATACAAAATTTGACCGGACAATCCCTTTAATAAATAAAATAAATCTTTTCTGGGGTTCGACGAGGAATGGGAAATTTGTCTGTTTAAATATACTACAAAGAGTAATTTGGATGAGAAATGTTTTCCTAAAGGTCACCTACTAGGTTTCTCGCTGCAAAACACTCCTTTAGCCTTTTCTTTCAATATTCCTCTAGAAATGTTTTCTAAAGTAATAGAGGCTCCCTCGTTTTTTTTTCTCTCGCAAAATTTGTTTTGTGTTTTAGAATTTAGTTATATTTATTCATAAATATGATGCAAGAGCTGAAAGCAGGGTTTCACTGTACTCGCTCGAAGACTGTAGACACGAAATTTCATTGCCCTACATGCTGGGTCACCCTGTTTGACGAGGGTCGGGAGCAAATTTGCCGCAGCCAAGGAAAGCATGCGCAACAAATGGCAGCGTTGTCGCCCCGTGCATAGCTATGTCCACCAAGTCGGCTCCTGCATTTTATGTTTAAAAAAAACTAGCAACAATTTGTTGGAGGTGGAAGTTCTACCCTGTTGCAGGTGAAAAAGAGCGGGACAAGCTCCCTCTGAAAAGCCCTCCACCCTTTCCAGTTTGGCGAGTGAACGCTGGTCTCCCCTCCAGCGTTTGTTCTGCCAAAGTGGGAAGGGTAGAGGGGTTCTTTGGAGGAGCCTGCTTTTCTAGACCTGCAACAGGGTATAGCAGCAATTTGTTGGATGTGGAGGTAACTTCCGATAACGGAGGCGTTGAAATTTGCTGCATCTGCGTGCCTTAGAGACTGCTTTCCTGGGGAGTTTGGACGATTTCCGGACCGGGTCGAGGGGAGACCTGCAGGACATGAGGGATAACTGTGGTTAACACTCTCTTGCCTGCAGGCGCTTGTATGGTGCTCTAAGATGACCATGACGGCGCGGCTCAAGCAAGTCGTGAGCAAGAACAAGAAGAGGTACCAGGATGAAGACTTTGATCTGGACTTGTCATGTATCCTTTTGACCTCGATTTCCCTCCGGCGACACCAGAGCCGGAAAGCGGTTCACCTTGATCTTGGCAGACGCCCGTCCCACCGTGGCTTGCTTTTCGGCGAAACCTGGCCATGGCCAGGTGTGCGCACATTACCCAAATGAAGTAACTAAATACCGTTACTCACTCAAAAGGTTACTAAGTATGTTACTGCGATTCAAAAGGGGTGTGTTACCGCAGTTTGAAATTTGCGTGTTAATTAATGTGTTTTTATGAAGCAGTAGCCACTCGCAATACTTTTCGTCGTTAACAGTTTCGGATTTGAACGCGTTCGTTAAGGAATAACTGTGGTTAATACTGACACACATTGTACACATCTTCTTGTGGTCTACCTTTTTCATTCAAATTAGAGGTGAGAGTTGAGTGCTTGTGTTGTACACGTTCCCCTCCAGAAGTAAATGCCGTCTTACTTGGTCGAAAGGTAACGTGTCATTACTTGGTTAGAAAAGAAAAGGAACTAAGTACAAGCTTGTAGCGTGTTACAAGTCTGGCTATGGAGCCCCAGTTGCTGTGACGGCCGTTTCCTTTCCACGATCTGACGGCGAGCATTGTGTGGCAGCTCCTGTGGGGCACCTTTGTGCCGTTAGGGGGCGCTCGGACTGTGTAAATTGTAAGGTTCCTATGTATTGAAAGGTAGTGCAAATTATTGTCTAAAATGGGGAAGAGAAATTCCTCCTTGCCCATGCCCTTTCCCCCAGAAAAATTATGTTTCCCCTCGCTTCAATTGGTGACCGTTACCTTCCTATAGTTCCGCACGATTTGGTGGTCTACTCTGAACCGGCGCCATTTTCATGTGCGGTATGGCGGTGGCTCAGTTGCTTAAAACACAGCTGTAATTTTTTTTTTTTTTGTACCACATTAGTGTGGGTTTTTTTGCTCAGTCACCTTGCGCCGTCCGGGTTGCCAGGTCTGGATGGGGTGACAGATTTCGTTGTGGGAAGCTGGGCGGGTCTTGCCAGAGACAAAGTTGCTTCCCTTGGCCGTCGACGACTAGTTCAGTTGAACTTGGAAATTACTTTTCAATAAACAATTTAATGCTTTTCTAGCGAACGAAAATACAGAGAGAAACAGTACTGAAAAATGATAGCCTTCCCTGCACGGGGTTGGGAAGGAGGTGCTCGGATACTAGCTTATCCAAGCTCGGGAGTTGACTGGCTCGTGGGATTACGTCCCGATTACGGGGACAGAAGTTCCTCGGAATCCCACAACCTGACTCGATTACGGAGTGACAGCTCTCGAGCCCCAGCACGAACTAAACTCACTGGCTGAGTTTCCCACCAAAGTCACTCATTGGTCCGTCCCCTTCTAGAGGACCGGCGAATCCTCGATGCGTCTTGAGACAGGCGTTTCCCACTGGCCAAAAAGCCACAACCAATCGTCTCACTTTCTCGCCATGGGGCAACTGCTCATATTCCCGCGTGAGAACCCGCAGTCTGCGTACATCTCGGGGTCAAAGGTCGGGTTCGGATGCAAGCAAGGCCACTTCTCGCAAGGCGAAGCAGACAGCCGACCCCGGTGTGGATAGCGCCGAATAAGTGAGCCATCCCTTCATTCATTCTGCCAGGCGCGGTCTGATGTTTGCGGTTCTGCCGTGACCCCCCACACGCGGGCGAGAAAGACTACATTGATGTAAACGCGTTGTGTAAACGGTGCCGGCCAGAGCCACCGCATCCTTCCGGCCCAAAACAAACGCTCCTATTCTCTCGGCAGAAAAGGCGCGTTCCGAACCTGGCGTCGTAAAGTACGCCTGTCTCTCAAGTTCGTACGCCCGTCTCTCAAAGTCGACCACCATGGTAAGTGTTTACGCCAACGCTTTCCATACCAGCCAAGTCTTCCTGGTGCTAACGGCCCACCCGCGGAGCCCTCGTTGATCTTCACAACGTTTTTTGCGGCAACAGAATGCCACCTTGCTGCGCTGTGCATTTTACGAACCGCGTTGCGGAAGGAGTTGAGCTTTTACTCTACCGACTGAAAAAGAAAATATTCAGCGACGAGGATAGTGGCTCCACCGGATCGGTCGCGATAGTTTCAAATGCCTCCGAGGGAGGTGATTGTATTCGATGGGTAGTTATTTGCACGAGCGTGAAAATAGCAGACGTCGCATGTTCGTCCGTGCACATGTGCACAGTTGAACGTAGCAGTCAATGTTTATAAAATGTGTACAAAGTAAACCAAGCTGCTGGTTTGGCAATGCGATCGGTAATGCTAAAAATTACTGAAAAGTTGTGGGTTTGCACGCGTTGTGCTGTCTTTTATTTGCCTAACTCGAGTAATGCCAAGGCTACAAATGCACTTCGTTCAAGAAAGTAGAAAGTTTTAGACGAGCTTACGCTAAGGGTCCGGAATCCTTTGCGTTGGCACGAGCCTATCCTTAGCGACGGCACGGGCTTCTGCTAGCAATGCAGTCCTTGCTTACGATCCACTAAGCCGTCTTATTTGCACGCAGAAAGGTGCATTCCATCGTGTGCCTGCTCGCGGCACTTGCTGCAATTAACGGGCAAATAGAATATATTTTTGCAGTGCATGTCGACGTCCCGAAATACTCGGTAATACATTGGCCTTTTTTTTAATGGTCTGGGTCCAGCGGGGTTGGAGAAAGCTTGTCTTCACACCCGAGCGGCTCCGACTCTGCTCGCGTTATTCGATTTGCCAATCGAGACATCTTCTCGTGCTTTATAACTCCAATGAAGGTGCACAAACGCTAGTTTCTTCATGATAAAAAACAGAACTGTCTTTGTATAAAAAAACAAAATAATTCTCTAGTTCACTGCATGCAATAGGAAACGAGTACGGCCCGGTACGCATAGGCGCGCGCCCTGTGGGACTTGCACGAAAATGGCGGCGGGGGCGTAGTGCGGAAGGAGGGCGAGGAGGATCGCCCTTGACGGAAAGGGGGAAATGCGGGGACAGGGGAAATTGTGCCGCCTTTCAACACATAGGGACCTTAGTAGTTTGCTCGGCAGCGAGTTTGGCGTGTTTCCTCAACGGCTGCCGTGCTCAGACATCAGGGACAACATTATCGCGATGGGCTTTCCGGCGGAGAAGTTGGAAGGCGTCTTCCGGAACCACGTGGACGACGTTCACAAGTACGGTTGTCGTTTCAGCGGGGCCTTTTCGTCCCTTTTGCTCGCAGTCGTGTTTGTGGGGAAGTCGTCTCTCATTAGTCGGTTTCTCTGTGTCTCCCCCTTTTTCAGGTTCCTGGAGAAGAAGCATGGGGGGCACTACAAAATCTACAACTTGTGAGTCTGCTTTCTCTTTCGCACCCCCAAAGAATAGTGCTTCTCTCGTTTAGCCCAGGACGCTACTGTCGCATCGAAACATCCATTTAATGCGTCGCTGCAGGTCGTACAAGAACAAACAACCAAACCGAAGCCAGAGGTCAAGCACGGAGTAGTTCGTTTGAAAGTACAAATAACTCGAAGAGTTTCCAGTCCCTGCTTCGTGAATCGCCTACAACTCGCGAAAAAATATGTCCCGCAAAAAAATTCCGGTAGAATGCGAATCTATTGGAATATATATTGAGATCCCGCCGCTATGCTCTCAAAGTATCAATGCGCTTTTGCCGTCTTGGTTGTCATAAAAAATTTAATTTTGGCTTCTTTTATTTTGAATAATGAGGACGGGCATCTGGCAGCCTACGACGAGTTGTTCCAAGTTCTGCGGTCATTGCGCGTGACTCAGGCAGAGGGTCGGGTTCTGAATCGGTGGTTTGCGTCTGGAAAATTTGGTGAGTCTCTGTGCGTTGTGTTTCTGTTAAAGTAGTGACACGCATAAACGCCTCCTGGGAGGCCCTTCGTGGAAGGGGGGGGGGGGGGTTGTCAAAAAAATGATCTGCACGACTTTAGATACCGCTTACGTCGAGTATTGATAATGCCCTCTCATAGTGATCCCGCCTTTTTTGGCGGGTTAACGCTTCGAGCCGAGCTTTACAATCTTTCCGAGTGCTAAGGTTTGCCGAAGTCTTCTCTCTAAGAGAAACGTGCCATAGTCACCGACGAGACCGGAAGCGGCCTCTTCCGGATGCTTCCCGCTCGCTGTCCCCTGTCGTGCTTTGGCTGAAGCTCCCGAAGACGCCCGAATGGATGGGAAGGCGGAAAGACTTCCCTGCCGTTCTCTCCCGTTCCCATTCTTTTAAATGTGCCGGCAGCAGCCTCGCCAGCCGTCTGAAGCCCGTGCTCGTTTCTGCCCCTCGGCAACAAAGACGCCCCGGGGCCGATTAGATTTGCTCAGTATCGCAAACATTTGTACTGAAAGTTAGCTTGGGTGGATGTAGGCCCTTCTCGAGTCCGGTCGAGCGGAAAAACTTTGCGACTGTCGAGGAGGACTTTAAGGATTCGAAAAGGGTCGAAGAACCGACATAGACGCCGAGATGCGCCCGCGTACGGAGGACTCAATAGGCTATAAACTGGAAGACGCTGCAGACTATGAGGAGAGCGAATGGAAATGGGAGGTTGCAAGGGCCCCTTTGTCGGCCGCAGGTGCTCGGAGCGGCAGTACGATGCCAAGAAGTTCGAGAACCGGGTGGCCGTGTACCCGTTCAAGGACCACAACCCGCCCAAGATCGACCTCATCAAGCCCTTCTGCGAGGACGTGGAGCGCTGGCTCTCGGAGCACCCGGACAACGTGGCCGTCATCCACTGCAAGGCCGGCAAGGTCTGTACCTCGGGCTTGTCCGCTATGCAACCCCAACCAGCGGGCTGAAACATTTGCGCCCGACGACGCGACCAAAGCGTCGCGCCATCCTGGCAGTGTCGCGGCGGTGGCCGTGGCAGATGCCCCCGCGCTCCCTGGCTCGACAGGTGGCGGAAGCTCCGGGAGTTGCGACGATGGCGCTTTGCGACGATTGCACTCTCCCGTTTTTTGCCCAGACTTGTAGCACCCACCGCTGGCGACAGTGGACGGCGCGATGCTTGCGTCGTTCGTTAGCATTTGGGGGCCACTTTCGGTGTGGATGCTTGGAGTGGTGGCACCGTAACTGGGTTGTCACCACCAGGGATGTCGGAATGAAGTGCAATGTCTTTGCAGGGGAGGACGGGCGTGATGGTGTGCTCCTACCTGGTGCACAGCAAGATCTTCAGCACGGCAAAAGACGCACTGTCCTTCTACAGCGAGAAAAGGACAAAGGATCTCAAGGTGGGTCAGGGCTGCTCGTACTCCTCGCTCGCTGCGAGCTTGGCGGTTATGGCCGACGACATCTCTCTCGGCAGTCGCCGGCGAGTTGTGGAAGACATGTTTTGGTCTGCCGTGTTTGCTCGAGCGTGCGTGTAGCAGCGGTTGATTCGTTGCATCCAATCGTTACTATAGAGGAGACCCGGGCGACCTTTGGACTTGATAAGAGCCTTTGACGGGGGTTTGAGAACGACGTCAATGCGCTCGTAATCGTGTTCTTGGAACCCGATGTGTCCCACTCCTCGTTGGTCTCCTTAAGTCGCGACGAGCCCAGGATGAGCAAGTCGTTGCGGCGGAGCTGGGTAGACTGGCACGGATATTCGTGGTTGCATTAGGCACAAGCTAATGGGTTAATTTGTTCATCCGCTCTTCCAGAAACTTTCTTATGCCTCAAATGTTTTCTTCGATGAAAGTGGACACGAATGGAGGGCTTTTGCAGTGCCACATTGTAATTACTGCTGCCCATAGCCAACCGTACAAACTTGTTGCACAGTTGGCGGGAATGCGGGAAAGTTGTGAGCGGAGGTGTGCGTGCAATGGTCGGTGAAGCACTAGGACTCATTGGCACGCCGCGGACGCTGAGATCGTAGACCTTGTGTGTGGCCAAGGCGGAGACGTCGGGAGGGAGAACCTTGCCCAACGTACCCCCGACCACAGACGTGAAACATCCACTGCCCACTTAGCAACGGTGTAGAGTGTGGCGGCTACGGTTTTGCCCCAGGTGACTGGATGCCTGGCAACGGCAAGCTTGACCGTGCCACCGTGCTCTCTGCATGCAGTTGCACTTTGGGCCACTTTGAGCTAGTACGCATTGAAAAGTGAAAAAGATGCATGATGACCGACAGGTATGCGATGAGTGACCACGACTTAAGCGGGCGTCGCTTGCATTACCTTTAATGACAGCTAGGTCAGCAACTCGACTCAACTACTTGTAAAGTGAAACGGAAGCTTTTGCGAGTTACTGAGGTTGTACCGAATTAACTTTTATTAGGGGTGTGCGAATACTCAAATATAGGAATTCGAATCAAATAGCAAGTTCCCGAATAATTTGATTTGTGAATTGAATTCCTAGTATTTGGTCACTCGAATATTCGATATATTCGGCCAAAGACGCGCGGTAGGCGCGGAGCTTACAAAAGAGCCGTTTTTTTCTCCCGATGTCAGCGCAGTGATGTTAGACACATCATGCGAGAAACACCTCTTGGCCCTACTACGCCACAAAAATCCAACTAACAGGTTAGGAAAAAGAAAAATAACGAACGCCGCAAACTTTATAGCAGATTTAATCCCGATCGTGACAGAATCTAACCTTGCATCGCAACTGAGACATCCCGTTTGCGCCGCTTCCAGAGAGGAATTGTTGGGAGGCTGGAATTCCACGCCATGCCTAATGCTTTTCACGAGTAAAGCCCCTCATTTCAAATTGAAGCGTCGATGTAGAACACACTTGCCACACTCGCAGACGTCGGCGACTGCAAGATCACAAAAAAATTGCGGTGGCTTAGCTCTGCTATGCCAGGATATACGTAGCGTGAACTTATGCGCACAATATGAGAGGCGCTATCAAGTGGCTTCGGTGCAGCGTCAGACTTGGCTACTGCGCAACGGAGGCGGACAGCTTGGCACGCGGCGGCGCCAGTGCGTCTGCCGCGGCTATGACGTCACTCCTCTGGAATGTGCAGACCGGCGAGGTGCGCACAGTGGCGGCGGAGCGCGCGGCGGGGGCAACTTCGGTGCGCCAGCTGTGCGCCGTGTGACGTCACTGCTCCTCGCGCATGTGCAGACCGGCGAGGCGCGGTGGCGGCGTCTCTGGTGCGCCAGCTGTGCGCTGTGTAACGTCACTGCTCCTCGCGCTTGCGTAGCACAGAGCACGGCACATTATGCGAGCCACACAAAACTGCTTAACCTCGGCCAGTGTAGCTCGCGCTACAAAAGGAAACCACGTTCACCACGCTGACGAAACCAGCCGAGTTGTCGTTGTTTTGGAACCGCAAGCCGCAAGTTCGGATTCGGAATGAAATGAAAAAAAATAGTGTGCTTAGATATGAGAGTTTCCAACTGTTCGATAGCCGCATTTCAAATGCGAACTGTGAGAAGGTGATAAAAAGACGAAAGCGTCGATCGGGCAGGTGTAGGCAGGCGCCGTCGCTCTTCCGTTTGCTCGCCTTCTTCCCACGCGGCAACACAACAGATGCACACTTACGACCAATCTGCGCAAGAGCTGTCTCCATTGCTTCCGTTTCGCATTTTTCTTTTAAATCTAGGCTTTCTAAAACTGGATAGATGGACAGAGGATTGAATGCATAGTGGCTGTTGGACGGTGATTTGCGCCACCTAACCGCATGTTTTTTTCTTACTTCAGATTGTATTGTTTAAGCCTGTTTACTCAGATTTAACAGCTATCTGTTTATTTATATAAAAAAAGAATCCCGGGTGCCCTTTTTCGCCCTTAAATTTGAGACCAATAATTGTAAAATGCCCCTTTTCTGAGATGTACAGATATAAAAAAAAAAGTACATGTTGCAGTGTTAGGTCGTGCATTTTCTGAGAGAAAAAGGCACGTGTGGCTGTAACTTTGGCTTTTTGTGACGCTTAGGGTAGATAGATTATGTTTGCGCCACAAAATTAGATCTTTCGTGCCCCACGTCCATCAGCAGCTGCTTTTCTTTTCCTTCTATACATTTGAGCTCTTGTTCCGTACGAGGTGGATATTCTGCACCAGGCGCATACTCTGCACATGTACCGGGTTGTCTAGCAACCGGGAAAACTGTGAATTGTCAGGGAAATTTTAATTACCAGTAAAATTGAGGGTATTGTCAGGGAGATTGTCAAAAAGCCAGCCTAGTCAGGAAAAATGAGCTGGAAATACCATTGAGTGCCTTGAGCAAAGACTTGAGGACTTGGGGCCACACAAATAAGCAATAATCTATCCTTAGAGCAGAGTGGGGCTCTGCCCACATAATGTAGAGTGTGCTATCACGATGCAAAGGGAGCAGCCGACAAATCCAGTCCAAGCCTTGCCTTTCCTTGGATTGAGGGCGTGACACTAAGGTAGATCCAGTTAGAGCTACTAGATTGGTAGTAACAAATGGGAAAGCCACAGACCCCAATCCAAGCCTTAAGCCAAACGTATCCGAAAGTGTGCATCTGGTGGCCATGCTTCCATTTGGTTATTGACGTGTGTGGTTGAGCGTCATGTTTTTATTGTGTTTCCGGAAGTGGGCCTCTTCACTGACGATGTTGGCGGCGAGAAAGTGCTCGTTTAATCCAGAATGGGCGAACTTGAATATTTTGGAATGTGCTAGTTGGATTAAGCCCGTGCAAAATGATGCTCACAGTGCTCAATGCTCAATGCCTTGCGTTGTAATGCTCTTATATATTTAACCGCCTCTAGAGTGGTCGGGGAATTTCACTGGAAATTGTCAGGGAAAACATGGAAAAGTCGGGGAATTTAAATATAGTAATTTGCTAGACACCCTGATATAATATTCTCATTCGTAACACACTTTGAAAAATTCCTAAAAATAAAATCGCTATTCAATATTCTATTTAATATTTGCTTTTTTTTTCTTAATTTGATTCGGTATTCAATTAAATAAGTACTATTCGGTATTTGCTCAGCCCTAATTTTTATTAACGCAAAATGCATTTTAGGGCTGGTTTGCGAGTCTAAAACATGGCGATAAGCTGTTCCAGAAACACGATAACACTGCCAAGTCTTGTCGGTGCTCGCCAGGTCCGCTTACAAAAACACTTTGTGCCTCACCAGGATCCAAACTCCGGACCTGATGCTCTACCCCCAGCTTAGCGGTTTTGATGGCCAATCCCTACTTTAGGGGGCTGGGTGGTGCTCTTAGAGCCAGGAACACACAAAGCCTCCAAAAGTCGAGCGTATGCTGGGCTTCTTTGTGCCTTCATTTTATATTCACACTTTTTTTTTGCTTCTTTATGGGTGAGTATCGATGCCCTTGAGCATTTGATCGCGATAATAAAATGCTGGAACGCGGGATATGTACTTTTGATCCACCAGAATCTCGAAATACTTGAACTTGAGACAGCTTACCAGAATAATTCTTGGGTCTGCTAGAGCTGTTTACTGTGCAACAAACAAACTCTCTCGGGATAAAACTAAAAAAAATTGGGCGCTTTGGGCACTGTTTGGATTAATGCTCGAAACATTTGGAGAGCCTGTTAGACGTTCACTTGGGAGACTAGCTGTTTGCTTTCGGCGGCTTCGTGCCCGCATGCTGAGTGTGCAATGGGCCCCCAGCGGAGACGAGCAGTTGGGATGAATGTCACGACAGCTGCTATGTACCCATGTGGCTGCAAACATTCAACTCGCCTCCATACTTTGCATAAGGCTGACCAACGCAAAACTTGCGTTGTGTCCCTGAGGGATTAGCCCAAAAGCCAAGATCAAACGGGTCAGCACGGGTGCATTCTGTGGCGCTTTTTGGGACGTCGTGTCTTTCACTGTTGTGCTGTGGGCAGCAAAGGCAGCCCATAAGCGCATTGTGCGCTAAAGAGGACCGAGGCGGGGCATCTCCTTGACGTGCCACCCCGTAACCCAGAACGTCAAAGGACTCGGTACAAATGCCACATTTTTGCAGAGAGGAATTTCTTTCAAAAGCAGTGCCCCAGGAAGGAAGTTACCTTTCTTGACGGCATACCCTCCTCTCTGCGTTTCTTGCACTATTTCCCAATACACTAGGCTTTCATTCATTTCAGACTTTAGCAGGCTGTAGATTCTTGTTTGAATTACCAAAAACTACTCTAAATATGATACATAAGTGCAAACATGATAATCTTAATATGTTCAACGAGTGCAGGTTTGAGTCATTGGGGATTGGAAGATATATAGCGTGCCTAAAGTTTCTGTTTTAGATTTTTCATGCTGAGCTATAAGTAGATGTTGATGTTTGTCTTAAACCTGTTACCAACATGTCAACTCATTTAAATCATTCTAAAGCATTACAATCATATTTTCCCAGAATTGATGTGTTTAAATACTCTTTTTTTTTTGTTAAAACGATAACTGACTGGAACAAACGTTCGGAACAGATTGTTAGCTTTATTAACCCATCCACTACCGCGCGGCTCGCGCGCTGCCAGGCCCTCCGTATTGGATTTTTTTTTTACCTAAAACAGGGCCACACTAGATGTGACTGTTAGGCCCTCACTGATTCTTCCTGTTCGAAAAAAAGATCTCGAAGAACTCCATGCTCAGTCGCTTAGGCGTCGCACAACCAGTGCTATGTTGTCGTGATTCGGACTCAGAACTGCTGCTGGAATCGCTCCCGTCGTCGACAGAAGGTTCAGAAAATTCACTATCCTCACCAGACGTCCCGTGATCATCGCTGTCGAAAAGGATATCTATGATTTTATCGTTAAAAAGGCATCACTGTACACTGGGCGCTGCCATCTTCTCCAAGCAGGCAGCGACCGAGCGGGAAAGACAACACACAAAAGAACAAGCATGCGGAACTGCGAGATGGCGACCCACGGGTTTTCAAACTATGAGAAATTCCTAAGCATGTGGATCCATCACGCACGTCCCTCTCTCGGGCACCGGTGAAAACCAATCGCCTGTACGGTGACCATTTTTGCGATGGGGAATATGAAAGGCAACCCACTGTCCTCGGGAGTCTGGGTCTTTCTACCAAGAATATTTGGTCGCTACCAGGGGTTGTGCCGTTTATATTGTTTCCAAGAAAAGCAAAGCAGAAGAGCTCAGCGAACCGCACGAAAAGCGAAGCACACTTGAAAGTGAGCGTGCTGTTAAAGGGATATTGAACCAAGGAATTTAGTGTCCATAATAAGTGGCGCATGTTCTTTCCACGAGCCAGCAGCCGCCGATGTGCGCGAGCACACGCATCAAAAATGACGTCAAAGGCCTCCATTCGCGGTTGAGATGACAGTGAAATGTATGGGCTTCGGGCAAAAGGAGAATAAAGACACGTTTTTCTTCTACACAGTGATGTCTGGCGTAAAAGGTAAGCGATTAATTGGTCTAACAAGCACGTAGCTTTCACTTGTAGAGATGAAAAGCCTGGCTTTATTCTCCTTTGGCCCGAAGGCCATGCATTTCACTGTCCACTTAAGCGCGAATGGAGGTCTTTGACGTCATTATCGCTGCGTGTGCTCGCGCACACTGGCGGCTGCTGGCTCGTGGAAAGAACGGGCGCCACTTATTACGGGCACTAAATTCTTTGGTTTAGTATCCCTTTAATACAACACCGAATAGCCCATACCTCTTGCGAGGCATTTCTTGGCGACCCCGACCCCGTTCAAATTTTTTCGGGTGGACGGTCGGTCAGTCAGATGGTTTGTACGGTTCTAGCCCGAATTGCCTGTCTGTCACCACGTGCGAAAGTGGCTACCGTAGAATACCGCGTATCTGCCCATTCCACATTAAGCGCCCTTATCCAAATTTCTAAGATATGAAAAAATATGCACAGCACATTTGTATGTAAAATTGATGACCAGACAAGTGCCCATCCCCCATTTTTTCGCGATTATCTCTAAATTTTGAGTGGGCGCTTGCCCGGTATTTTACGGTACTCTTCCTCGTTGACGTCTTCCCAAGTCCCCTTGGTAGCTGCAATCCTCGTCCTCGAGTTCATAGATCATGGTGAAACGCACTGGACTACTGGGGCCGAAATGAATATGTCACAAGGTGCAGTTGAGCAGTCCTCCCCACTCCAAAACGCACGATTGTAACGCGCAAAAGCCACTGTATGGCGGCGCTCATAATCGCGCCAGCCTTTGGCTGTGCTGAGGAACCTGACGTCACGATCGCGACAGAGTTCCCGTGACGTATCGCACGCCTCAGTGGCCGATTCCAAAGCGCTCCCTAGAGTCCGACACTTGAAACGAAAAATATCGCCATCCGCTCAACGTGCAATTGTCATTTATGGATATCATAGGTCATATTTTACCCAGTTTGGAAAGGTTTCCGTATATTTTTTCGTTTCTGTACCCCTTTAAGCCAATCCGTAAGGCCGGTCGATCGGTCTTTTCTCACACTTGCTGGTAGATTGCAGTTCCACGCTAGATTTAGTCAGTAGAGAAGTGCCTCTTTGAGTTGAGAGTGCACTGTCGCATCGCTTTTCCGAGCATCTTTGGATCTGATGCGAATTTGCTCGCGCTTTCTCTCGAAGTTTGCTCTTGGCTTTCGTGATGGTCGTGAGTGGACTTAGGTGATGCCACATTGACCTTTTTGGTTGCTCGACTGGACTTCGTCGACGACCGCCGGTTCCTCCTTTGCACACTTACTACTTGCCTCGCAAAGACACTTTGAAGATAAGGCACTTAGGCCTAGGGCTGTTGTAGTGACCGACCGCGTGAGAACATTGGTGCGCTGCTGCCATATTGTTACGTAAACGTCGCTGCTACGTCTTTTTTCAAGGAGTCATCGAATGTCTGAGCCGCCAATATTCATCCAAGGTTCATCAGCAGTTCAATGAATATTCGTTTGACTGCTGGGGACCACAGAAGCTGTTTTCTACCGGTAAAAATTTGGTACGCGAAAACAAAAAGTAGGATTTAATTGAAAACACGGTTTGCATCGTTGGAAGTGCATTAAAAACCGCGGAATGGCCGAAATTGTAAAATGTGTTTGAATCGACGGGTAGTAAGGAATGTTCTAGTTAGAATGAGCCTTTGCCTGATGGAGCGGGCGTGTGTTGTGCGCAGGGAGTGACCATCCCGAGCCAGCGGCGCTACGTGGAGTATTACTCGGAACTAGTCAGGACCCGGGCACAGTACAACCCCCAGACGCTGGTCCTCAACAGCCTTGAGCTGGAGCCTGCACCCACCTTCAACGGGGGAACCTGCAGTGAGTGCACTTGGAGAATTTGGGACTGTACTTGGTGTACAATAGAAGTGCTAAGTAGTTTTTTAGACCATTGGGCGTGTGGGCAGACTTGTACACGTTACTGAAAAAAAGTAAGGAATTACATTTACAATTACTCGAGGCTAAATTGTAACTTATTACAATTACAATTACCCTCCCATGAAAGTAACTGACCGTTACCCCAAAAAGTAATCCGTTACCTTTGTGGCGTTACTTTCAACATTATTGTCCTTAAGTAAGAAACAAAGGGAAGGGGGTTATTCAAGTTCTTATTGTTGCAACCTGTTCCATTTAATGCCCCTGAATATTTTGAGCAACAGCTGGCTCTCGAAAGTCTCGCCAGACATTTTGGATTATTTCTTGCTCAGTACGTCGACTGCTACGCTGAACACCCACTGAACTGAGGCACTGGATGGGACTGCCATATTGTTCCTCACGAATGCTTTATGCTCGGCATTGAGCTTCTTTAGCGAAGCAATGGAAGTACTATTTACCTCGAAGATAGAACAAAGCTTCGTCGTTGCAGCTGTTGCTTGATATAAGAGAGTTTTAGTAGATTGTTCCGATTCCTCCGATGCCCCCGATAAGGATATGATTAGGGCTCCGTGTTTTCGGATGAATCCGAAAAACTCCGAAAAACACCCGCCGGTAAAATTTTTGGCAATTCGGATATATCCAATAAACTCCGAATTGTTATGTGCCAATGCCACCCCCCCCCCCCCCCCCCAAACAACAAAAAAAAAAAAAAAAAGAAAAAAGTTTTACATTTTTGGGAGCGCAGGCTCAATGGTCCTGGGAAAATGACACCATAATTATCTTTCAAGCCTCGGACCGTCGTCAAAAGGGGGTCTTACGGCTTGTCTCGTCATGGTTGGTTCAGGGAAACAGGTCATTGTATTATTCGTGTCACGACAAAAGACACTTTTTTAATTGCCAGTTTGGGCCATAAGATTTGGCATTTAGAGAAAGAAGAAGGTATGTTTCTGGGGGTAACGGTGAAAGCTATGGACCATAGAGATTTTATCAAATAGGGAAGAGGGGCAGTTGAAACTTCTCTATTACATCCACTTCGCGCGGCAGTGGGTTCGATTGATGGGATGACTACGAGCTTCCTTGCGGCTATCTCCGGCAGTTTATTGATTTTAAGGTATCGATGTTTATCGAAGCCACACTTTTGTGCGACTTTTGTCGTGGGACAAATTAGTATTGCCAATGACACCAGCGTCAAATTCCACTGAAGAAATCTTAATTGATACAAGCGCGTTTTGTTTTTTTATCTAGCGTACGTTTGCATTCGGTTATTATTTATTATTTTTAATGGGAAACACCGCAAAATTAATCTCAGAATTTCGGAGAATCGGGGATTTATGAAAAATAAACTCCCATAAACACCGAATTTGTGCTAAAAAATAAACTCCGAAAAACACCCTCCGAATTTCACGAAAAATAAACTCCGAAAACACGGAGCCCTAGATATGATGCATGCGCAAAGGCGGCGGCGGGGTATCGGGTATCGTTATCGGAGTCATCGAACCGATCTACTAAAATTCTCCATTGTCTAAATCGCGAAGCTGTGCAAGTCATCATACATCTAGCCAAAACTAGAATAAGAACTGATTTATGTCCATCTTACTATACCTCCATATATTGCCCGACAATAGCAAAATATAGTTGTAACAGTAAGGTGATAATTAAATAATAAATAAGGTTTGGCTCGATATTCTTCTTCTTTTGGTTCTGAAAAGGTCGAGCCTCGGTTGAGACGTTGGTGAATAAAAACAAAGCTTCCAGTATATAAATATGAGTACTAAAAAAAAAACACCCGTAACAACAATTAATTAGAGCGTCGGTTAAAACAAGGAGATGTAAACGCACGTTTGCCGTGTGTACCTCTCTTGATGCCGTTCAAAAACGCGTGGAGCACGAACCGACTGCAGTTTACTGCGGTGTTCTCCAGATAGACGTCCGCTGATGCCACGGGCAGCGAAGGGCAGAGTACTAAGTAAGCCGCGCTATGGAGCTACTCACGAGTTTCACTCACTCCTCAAGCACCGAATATCAAGTCTACGTCAGCCACAATTATGTTTTACTTATAAAAGTATCTGCTTGAGATGAGATGCGTCCTGCTGGGGCAAAACAGGAAAAAGAAGAAAGGAAGACTATTACCATTTTCCAAGTGCTTGCAAAAAGCTGACTCATAAAAAGGGTGACTGAGATGCAGATAACCTGGCTGGAATTCACAAAGAAAGGGGGCCAACCCTAGAAGTTGGACTATGAAAATGTAAGTAGCTTTTAAGACAGGGTCAAATAATGTGAAAGATGCAGAAAAAAATACATCCTGTTTTCTAAGAGAAGATGATAATTGTGCAGCAGCGAACGAGGATGCTTGTGGCAATGACACCTTTACATATTATCACACCTCTTTTATAGTGGGTTTTAGGGCAGACGGAGCGTTGTCTCGTGTTGTGACATTATGAAAATGGTCCTAGTCACTATAACCGAGAAGGACATTGTTAATTCTTTTCTGTGCACTTACCACCTCCAGCTTCTCGAAGAGGCACACAATCACTCGGTGTCCTCCTCTCCTCGTCTTCGATCGCAAAGAAAAAACAAAGGGACCAAAAAAAAAAAAGCGGATATAACTTGCCCCCCCTCCCCCCCCCCCCCTTTTTTTTTTATAAATGTTTATTTGGATTTTTTGACATTGTTGTTAGGGTCTAAAAAAATAGATTCAGGCACTTGGTGTTGCAAAAAAAAAAAAAAAAAAAAAAAAAGGCTTTGCGGAACTGAAGAGGGTCAAGCCTCCCTTTGCGCTGGTCACTGTGCTCGACTTTACCAAAATAGAAACAACCCTCTCTTTTGAAAGGGGGGTGGGGGGGCAAGTTATATCCGCTTTTTTTTGGTTTCTTTGTTTTTTCTTTGCGATCAAAGACGGGGAGAGGAGGACATCGAGTGATTGGTCGGTCCTGAAAAAAAAAATGTAACGGATTACAAGGAATCCATTAAAAAAAATGTAACGGAGTTACTTTAAAATTACTCTAGAAAATATGTAATTATTCCGTTACTAAATTACCGATAAATGTAAAGGATTACAAATAATTTCGTTACTTGTAACGGATTACGTACAAGTCTGCGTGTGGGTGCCTCAACTGCCCTTTGGCAGCGTTGCGGGCATGCCTGGACCATGCTTGGCTAGATGGGTGCCTGAAGGAGCCCCTTGCTCGCAGCGCCCTTCTTCATGCTGTGGTCGGCGGGGGCCAAGATGAGCAAGCTGTACTCGTCCCCCGTGATAGACGTGCGCAAAGGCTTCTCGGGCCCCCTGCACTTCAGCATGTCCTGCCCCATCCCCCTTCATGGGGACATCAAGGTGGAGGTGTACAACAAGCCCAAGATGATGAAGAAGGTGGGTGGGCCTCTGCTCACAAAGAGGCTTCTTTGTTTTGCTCCTTTATTTTGTTCTTCTCGCTTCCCCGCGAAAAATATACCGCAGTTACCATAGCGGCCGTCCGGCGCATCGAACGACGGGAGGCAAGTCGTGGTGAGTGAGGGGGGGTACTGCTCGTGCAAGCAGCTTCTATGAGCAGTTGCGTAAGTGAGCTAATCTAATAACGTTGCTGCGACCTCAGAAGGTCTGATGCCTTGGGTTGGCAAGTAAACAATGAATGTGACATAAAGGCAATCCTATAGAGATCCCTAGCTATCCCCAGTTGAGTGAATTTACAAATCTTGCTATACGCAAATATTCTTTCTTTAATCTCAAATTTGAAAAAAAAAAAAAATGAAAAAAAAAATTGTGCAATGAATGCAGGTTGTTGGCACATGTCTAACATTAACTCTTGCATAACAGTCAGTTTAATTTTGAGAATTTTACTGCAATGTAGATACATAACCAACATTCAGAAAGTTTCCATTTTTTTTTAAAATGTGCTAGGCACGTGCATGCACCATCCCGCTTTGAATTGCAATTTTTATGCTTTTCCAAGTGTTGATCGCGGCGGGTTACCCCGTTGAGTGCGCTTCATACCGAGCACCGGTGCACTGTGGAGAGGCAACACATGCAGAGCTCGTTTCGGTGGGTGTTGCTTTTTTGTAGTGCACTGTTGCTCGGTAAGAAGCACACTCAGCGCAGCTAACCTGCCACGATCAACACCTTGAAAAATATGAATAGTGCTCTTCTTGTCGAAGCGAATATTGAATAGTGTATTATTCGAAACTACTATTAGGAATTTTAAATATTCGCGCAAGCCTACTTATAAGTTCTCGAAAAAGAGAATGCGAGTGTCGGTGTCGGTTGCGGCATTCCAACTCCTGGCCGGCGGAGCTTCTGTGGACTGTCGAGCCGTAGCTGGAGCGGAACGGGTGTCTGCACGTACAGCATTGCTGCAGCGACACCAGCAGGATCACGGCCAGCGACAGTTTGACAATTTTATGACTTGATCGGGTCGAAATGGAGGGATCACATTCTGGACACACCAGTCGGAGAAGCGTTCCAGGCTGCATAGTACAGTGGAGCCCGGTTATATAGCACTCTGCTATTTGGAATGATTGTTTATATCAAACAGACCAAACGTCTCCTTGAAAATCACATGTAATCAGTGTGTCGAACCGAAATAAATACGGGTTTGGTTACGGTTTAGGTTCAGGTAAATTAATTTTGTTCCGGTTCGATTAATTCGATCCGCGAACCGGTTCGGGGCGCTGAACCGGTTCACGAACCGGTTCGGAAATTATAAATGACAAATTGCAACATCAAAATAAATTACAAATAAAACATCTGAAATCAGCACATACGAAACGGGATACATCGTAGTGTAAGGCTCAGGGATTTCTACCAGGAATGGTTTCTTTATGTGCACTCAAAGGTTACCTCACCGACGTTTACGCATTCGGACTTCGTCTAATTGGGTCCGACGCAGTAGCTGTAAAATCCGCGACCTCCTTACAAACCCACTTACATTGTAGAACTCGCTAACTATCCGCCACCTTGGCGTGTAAGCAATTGAAGGAACAGTGGGGAGAAAATACAGCTTTCTTTATTTGAACTAGCCTTCGGTAACTCAAATTAGACCCTTAAAGAAGTTTTCATTAAACAAGATACGGAATAGGAAAAACACTTGACCGAACGCAACGCGAGAAGGACGTAATAGGATAAATATTAAAATAGAAGAGTTCGCTGTCTCACAAATATGTTAGCTTCTAAGTGCCTATACGAAACCGGATGCATTATTATCAAACTCCCACAGCCTTTTCTTTTCTCATTCCGATGGAAGCAAGCTTCAAGAACTCGCGCGTTCTAGAAACGTGTTATGAAATGAGCACACAGCAGCATTTAGGATTTACGAGATTGTAAGAAAATGAAATCCCGTGACGCAATTTTTTTTTTTTTGCGCAGCCTTTCAATTCTTTTTTTTTTCGTGCAAGCCGCGACCAGCGCAATACTGGTTCCTATGTCAAGATTCATGGATGCAGCGTTTGTCAAGATTCATGGATGCAGCGTTTATATTCCTAAGACTGAGTGGAGAAGAAAAATATGTAAGCGAGGGTGTGTGTCAGTTGACGGCACTTAAAAAACAAATGGCATTGATAGCACATTCATTGTCAACAGCGCGTGGCCGAACCGTTTTGACATGAGCCGGTAACCGTTATTTTTTTTCCGGTTCAGTTCCGGTTCGGGTTCATCGCAATAACAATATAACGGTTCGGGTTCGGGTTCAGTTCCGGAAAAAATACCAGTTCGGTTCCGGTTTTCGGTTCGGTTCCGGTTCAACACCCTGCATGTAATAGTAAAGGAGCGTTGTGTTTTTGTATCCAACTCCCATGGCGGGGACACTCCATATAGTGAACGAAGCCGGACCGCCCGTTGCTTTTCCCACAATCCAATTTCACCGGTGGCGAGCACATTGCTTGTGTTGCGTGGCTAGCAGACCGCCAAGCCAACGTACACGCAAGACGATACGCAGCGAAAGAGCAGTTGTAGAAAAGAAGAGACAATGAACCATAAAAAAAAAAGAAAAAGAAAAAAGTGGAGGATGGCAAAAGCAAGGGGAAGGGCAAGCTCACGCGCGTGTAGGGAGAGCAGGGAGTGCCCGCTGCCGGAACGGTATTGCGCCCTTATCCCTAACACTGCTGTGCGACTCCAAAAAAGGCTGACAACAACGGTTGTGCAATCGCACTTTGAACGCCTTTGTTTACCCTTTTCTTTTGCAATTATTGCTTTGCCCGTTTTTTTTTTTGCCTTTCTTTTTTTGTTGTTTGGATTTCGTGAGCTTTTTTTTTTGTTGCTTGCTTAACTTTTTCCTATGGATCAAGAGATTTCTTTTTTGCGTCTCCTTTTTCCGTTTTTCTTGCATTTTTTTTTGCGTTTTGCTACTTACGCTGTGTGGGTTGGCCAGGCGCGCATGCTCGGCCAGGCGCGCCTGTGAGCATGGCGGTTTCCGGGTGTTTGCGATCTCCACCAACTATGCTCGACTCTCTTTAGCGACTCTTGGATGCTTTATTTGGTAAGCTCCCGTTTGTCGCGACCTTCGGTATTAGCAGAGGCCAGGAAATTTCAACTCAAACTTAATTTAACGTATTTTCGTATATCAAATCACTGATATATCAATCTATTTTATGATCCCCTTTGAATTCGTTATATCCGGGTTCGACTGTAATATGTAGCGTAGCCCAAAACACTAAGGCTCATTGCCGTCCGCGTCTGTCTAACCGAAACCGGACTCTGCCCCCTGCAGGAAAAGATGTTCCAGTTCTGGTTCAACACGTTCTTCGTGCCTCCCTGTGGCGGGCAGGGCGACGTCCCTCACTCCAACGGGGTCGCCGGAGGGGCCGAACTCAGGCAAGTGCCTGTCGCTCTCGCGTTGGAAACTTTGCCTTCCCGCCGTGACATGGTAGATGGTAAGGAGTCGAGAGGTACCACAAACTCGATTTTGTTTTATATTTTTCTGTAGACACGAGTGCACATGACTAAGAGGTGGTTTTCTGTTTTTCATTTTAGAAGTGACAAACTCTCGCAGCTGTTTGGGAAAATTCCGAAAATAATTGCGCTGCCCCTTTAAGTATGAAATTATGAGTTAGAAAAGTTTTACTCTTTTTGTTGAGCCCCCATCCTAATGCAGGAGTGTCTTTGCCTCGGGGTAAGGAATGTTATAACTCGGCCTGCTTTTCATTACATTGTTCTCGACCACAGGTGATAAAAGCTCGTTCGTTAGGGAAGCACTATCGCATCTAGGTTAGCCGCTTTACCTTTTATACATTGCAATAAATAAACAATTTTTGCACTAATCATACTGCTCAACGAACACATTTTGCCTGATAGCAACATTAGATTTTTGACGGCACATCGAGGTTGCTCGCTGGGCACAACCTCCCTAGGTGCCGTGTAAATGTCGCGAAAGAGGCATCGTGGTTATAAATGTATGATTACAGAAATTCGCAATGATGTAAGTACTCTTAGATTTTCATAATGAACGCGTAGCAGGCATCAGACCTTGTGCGGATTAGATTTTTGTCGACAAAATTTCTCATTTATGCACACCTGTTGGGGAGCGAGATTTTTTTCAATTTTTTTGCGATTTGGATTGAGTATTAGTCATTGCCTTTAAACGCCTAGGTCTGTACAAAGCCGATACAGCGTAATTGTATTGCAACTGCGTTAATTTTTCTCCGGAGCAGATGCGCCGTGTTTGCATGATTTTCAGTTTTCTTTTCGTTTTATCTGAATGGAAGATGATAATGGAGTTGTGCCTGGTCATTCTCTTTATTGAGTGTGTTTCACTTTAACTCGCGCACTTAAGTACTCGTATCTGCGCCCGAAACGATGGACCTCCCGGTGCAAGGACTGGCAGCGCAACAAATGGGAAGTTGGTACACGTGGCCCGGTGAGAGTTTGGCGGGACCAGCGTTTGGGAATGGCCGGGAGAATGGGTTTTGCGAGGGATTGGCGAGGCCGCTGCTTACGGTGCTGTCTGTGTGGCAGGGTGCACAATGGGGACGAGGAGAGGCACAAGCTGGTCTTGTACAAGGAGGACCTGGACAAGGCCTACAAGGACACCCAGCACAGCAAGTTCAGCAGAGACTTCAAGGTGGGCATCAGCCAAGACATCCTCTCCCTTTTCGCTCACCACAGTCAGCTCACAAAGCTTTTGTTTTTCGGCATGAAATGTCTATCGCTCATCCATCTTTATTCTTTCTTTAAAAATTTGTGAGTAGTTTCAGAAGAATACTTTCATTACACGTGGGATTATCGAAGGGTTCCCAGAAAAATGTTCTTGCTACAGATGCGCGTAAACAAACATAATTTAGAAAGTGAAATAGTACCGGTAATAATCCGTGCCATCGTCGCGTGCGAGAAAAATAATTTGCCATTTCACCGCTTAATTACGTTATTTTCCAAGTTTAGGAGAACATTTTGTAGGGTGATACATTGATTGCGATGACGATCTACTGCGGACAAACAACGAAAAGAGCCGGACGTTTCTTTGCGATCGTATCTTGTTCAAAAAGGAAACGTGCGAGCAGTGAGCTGTCGATAGGAACTTTACCACCGATTATCATGGAGCGGTATTTCGCTATATTAACGAGAAATAGAAGGCGGGCCTACGCGCTCGGAGTGAGCGCATGACTATCCGTGTGCAAATCGCGAGGGTTGGGTCCGCGGTTCATCGTTACACTTAGGGAAAGGATGCTCGTGTATTTTCTAAGAGTGTGAAGCTTAATTGGGGTGTCATGCTGTGACTTTACATTCACCAGTCTTTTCTACTTGTAGAGTACTTTAATTTGGTATAATTTACTCAAAAAGTAAGGCTAACTTTTGGTAGTGACTAGAGAGCAGGGACGCGGCCCACAAACTTGCTGCGGCTGCGAGCCCACATTCCCATGCCTCGAGGAGCGCTACGTGCACCATAAATCATAGCTTTAAATCGTCGATTTGTTATTTCCGCTCAAGAAGTGACATGCTCATGTTATGTGCACACATTTTGCACTACTCTGTTTTCTTTTGGACTGAGCATTGCTTCGTCTAAATATTTGATTCTGAGCCCCTTGGGTAAATCAACCAGGACAGCAATAGTACGACAACACCGTCAACACTACTAGTGGAAGCTCTTTGCTCAAGAGTGTACCTCGGCTGCAGAGACTCATTGGGAGCAACTGCCGAAGATGAAGCCATGAGCTCGGGCTTCTAGCTGTCGGACAACACCTTGGAATTACGAGTATTTTCTTATTTTGCTGCTGTAAAAATCATCAGGAAAGCAAAAACTGTCGTACGAAGGAATATTTTTTTATGCTTGTTGAGGCCCAGTGATTTGTGTAACGGCGCAAGGATGGTGTGCTTGTTCTATTGAAAACTGCCAGTATGTTGGTGTTTTAACCCTTTCATGGTCACTGACAAACCCGTACGTCAGCGCAGGTGCGTCCCGCATGGTTGCTGACGTACATTTACGTTCGCGACTGCTCATTCGAAAATTCCCGCCTCTGCATGAACGGCCGCGCTCGCGGGGACGTGCTGCCATCTCATAGGGTTGTAGGGAACTACGATCACATATCTCCTGTCGTGTTTGTTTTGGAGGGGCTTTCGAAATTGCGAAACTGGACGCTCTGTGCAAGCGATAACTTTCGAGATGGCTGCACGTGCTAGCTGCTCCGGAGGTAGCAGAGATTGGAGCAATGGCTCTTCGGATTCAGATTTTGAACCCTTCTCGGACTCTGAGTCGGACGACAGCTCGACATCCGACGAAAAACTGCAAACCAGCTTGGAATCGGAATCCGACACGGCCGCACCGTCTGCTGGACCGTCTGGGAAGCGGGTGTGTCAAAGCGAAACCGACTGGAAAAAAGGTGAAGACTTCTCCCCATCTATATTTCCATTTGATGGTTCGCAATCCGGACAGCCTGCAGGCACTCTACTCCAGCCAGATGCGAAAGAAGCAGATTATTTCAAACTACTTCGACGAGGGAGTTGTGTCTTTGATTGCAGATGAGACAAATCCCTACGCGCACCAGCTGATCGCACAGCCCGACCTCGCACGGAAATCGCGACTGAAAGCATGGGTAGACTTTGGTCTCGCTGAGATCTACTGCTTTCTGGCAGCTGTTCTGCTGATGGGGCTCGTCCGAAAAGATGCTGTGAGGGATTACTGGACCACCGACCCAATGACTGAGATTCCCTTTCTTTCGAGGCTTTTCTCAGTAAATCGCTTCTGCCTTTTGCTGAGAGTGCTTCATTTCAGTGCCAGCACTGAAGCAGCAGATCGACTAAGAAAAATGAGGCCACTCATGGAGACACTTCAGGCAAAATTGGCGAGTCTCCTGGTCCCGTACCAAGATCTCTGTATCGATGAGTCGATGATGCCCTGGAGAGGACGTCTTTCATTTCGCCAGTACCACCCTTCAAAAAGGCACCGTTTTGGAGTGAAGACGTTTGTTCTGTGCGACGTGATGACCAGGTACATCTTGAGGTTCATCGTGTATACAGGGGCTTCCACGACAATGACGATGATGCAGGAGTTGGGATTTTCGGGCTCAGTTGTCCTCGAGTTGCTCAACCACTATCTCGGAAAGGGGCATTCTCTTTTCGTAGACAACTGGTACACCAGTCCGGCGCTTTTCCAATATCTTCGAGGGAAGCAAACCAATGCTTGCGGAACAGTTCGACGGAACAGAAAGGGACTTCCCAAGTTCAAAAAAAAGATGACAAGGGGAGAAGTAGAGTCATTTCATGCCGATACACTTCTGGCACTGAAGTGGTGTGACAAAAGGGAAGTGCATATGTTGACCTCAATGCATGGAGCTCATCTTGAGGACACTGGCAAGGTGGACAGAAGAACAGGCACTCCACAGAAAAAGCCAGCATGCGTACTCGAGTACAGCCAGAAGATGGGACTTGTGGACAAAGTAGACATGCAGCTGAACTTCGCTGAAAGCATCAGGAAGATGCTGAAGTGGTACAAGAAGTTTTTTTTTCACCTTCTGGACATGTCTTTGTTGAATGCATTCCTTCTTCACCATGAAAGGAGTGCCTCCAAGATCACGTTCGCCGAGTTCAGAAGAAGAGTCGTATACCAGCTCGTTGAGGAGCATCATACCGAGAGGCGGAAGAGTGGAAGGCCCAGCGTAGACAACCCAACGAGGCTGACAGCCCGACAGTTCCTCGAAAGGGTGCCACAAACATCGGCGAAAGGCAGCCGCACTCAACGAAGGTGCCACGTGTGTGCCAACAGAGCTCTCAGACCGAAGCAAAGAGAGGACACAAGGTTCATGTGCGCCGCCTGTGACAAGGGCCGGTGTGTGGAACCCTGCTTCAAGGACTACCACACTCTGAAGAAGTACTAGAAAGTGAACAATTCGAAATATTTAGTCATTTTTGTTTTGTTCTACCTCGAGCGAGCATGCTGCAGATCTTTTGAAGTGTGTGTTACTATTTATTTTAAGTCTTACATTTTTTTTACGCTACAATAAACTTGCGAATTCTCTTTTCTATCACATTGAGTAAAAAAACCCGGCCTCGGGGGTGCGCCCTTGGAAAAAAAATGTGATCATGAAAGGGTTAAATCTTGTTATAACATCAGGTCCAGAGCAGTCTTATATGCAAATGAAAGCTAAGCATGATAAAACGGTGAGCTTACAAAGTGCGGAGGGCACAAGGTCCCATCTTTAGAAAATCACTGGGGCGTCGAGGTACACTCGGCTGCTTTGCAATGTAAAGATCACTGCTGCTTTTTTTTCCTTTTTGTCCCAAAGTGCCAAAATATTTCTTCCCCTCCTCCCTCGTTGGCCCTGGACGTTTTGGGAGTGGGCTATCTGGTCCCTATACTCGAATGCTATAGAGGAATGTTACCTGGGGGAATAACATCGTGAAATTGGGTCAAGGGGACAAATTGGAGTGGTTATTATGTGACATAAAAAGAGGTCAGGTGGCAGCTTTCTGGGCTTTCCAGGCGTGCCTCAGGTGGGTCCTACAAAAATGACACTTGAGAATTTGAAACCTTGAGCCTGCCTAGGCATTGAACACTAAAGAAGATGGCAGACAAGGTAGCCCCTGCTGAGAAGTTGCGCAGCGTCCCTTGCAGGAGTTCAGGCACGTCCATTGTGGTACCCGAAAGAATAATATGTCAGAATTCAATGCCCTGGGCACGAGCCTTGAGTATGGCATTGAGGTCTTCAGCACGAAGTATATGAATAAAAACACGGAAGGTAGCATGCACCAGGGAGACATTTATTGTTCCTGTCTAGGGGAGTTTTCCATTTCTCGGGTTGAGATTGATGCGAGAAAATACTCGGAGCTGCTCGGGGCTTGAGCTTCTCCGAGCCTTTTGCGAGCAGTGCTGCCTCGAATTGATACTTTGTCAAGTGAACCAGTAAGTTTTGCTTAGTTAATGAATGTGTAGTTGATCTGCTTGCTTGGTTGCTGCGTGTTGCCGCTCCATGGATTGGTTGCACAAGCGACATCTTTGGTAATGTTAAGTACTCGATAGATTTGTTGAATGAGCACACATACCATTTTTGTTGCAACTGGTTTCTAAAGTATGCACACATGATGGGAGAAAATGCCATCCGTGAGCTAAGGGACACTGACAGGGTATTTAGGCTCGCCAAGGATTTTATTTGTACAGTAAAACCTCGTTAATTCGGATCTCGTGGGACTTTCAAAAATGTCAGAATTATCCGAAAGTCGAAATATTGAAAGGACAAAGAAAACAGTGCGAAAACGTTTCCCTGTGACATACCTTTATTTTGAGAAGAAATCTGTTATTACCGCCTGCTTTCTGGACGATGCTTGGGCAAAGACGGCAACTTTCCTTAGCGCGGTCGAGTGCTCCACCGCACTCGCACTGTCGGAGCTACGCATCCCGTGCGCGGACAATATAGCACAGCAAGGCCTCTTCTAGGTTCGGGTGCACCACCTTCCAAAGCCGCATTCTTTTCGCGTTGAACTTCTCGCTCTCGAAAGCCCGTAGGATATCGGCCTCAATTTTCACGTACGTGGCCAAACTGCTTCTCTTGATGTCGTAACTTTCCGTCACTTGTCGAGAGAGGCCGTCCTTCAAGGCCTTCAGTATTTCCACTTTCGTCGCTAAATTCTTCGCCTGGTACAGCTGCAACGGAAAACGAGTAGCACAACTGACCAATAATCGGGGCGGCGTGAATCTCGACACCCGGTGCTATTTTTCCCGAGCGCGCCGATAGCGAGAGTGCCTGTCACGTTGCATTTTTCAACGCGGGGGTGGCCGGCGAAAAATTGAGATAGCTGTTAAAATGGCGGGCTTTAGGATCCCCGCGTTGAGGCATAAAACGTGACAGTCACTCTCGCTATCGGCACGCTCGGGAATAATAGCCCCGCATGTCGCGATTTTGCCATTCCGGTCGTCGGTCACTTGTGCTACCCTTTTTCCAATGCAGCTATGCCTCTGCCGCTTCCATGCCAGGAGAGTAACGCGCTGAAGCACGGCAATACAGAGCAAAACTGGTGCGAAACACGGAGAACCGGAAGAGCGAAGAGCCATGGGAAAAGCGGAAAAACCACGTGTGCACCTCGGATGGATAGCGGTCATACCCTTTGGAACGGACGGTAGCTAGCACCACCTGCCGAATTTGTCTGAATTAACCATAGTGCGCCGCGTTCCCTCCGAATTAATAGGCGTTTGCTGCCATTGACTAATACATACGTTTGACGGGACCGGATCGGCAGTTCAAATTATCTGAATTTCCAAATTAGCGGGAGTTGAATTAACGAGGTTTTACTGTATCTGATTTTTATTTGATCTAAAAAAAACTGATCTTTCAATTTGTGGTTTTTATTTTGTTTGATTGGACTATATCAGTTATCTTACAATAATTTTATCAGAAACAGTTCCTGCATTTTGTTTTGCACGTGAGAAAACGTGACCTCCACGTCCGAAAGAGGGCTGACAAAAAAAGAAAGCACTCAGAAACATCCAGACTCGAACATCAAATGTCCGGTGATTTCAAGTTTCTCATCTTACTTTTCTTTAGATTCCCATTTTTTACTTTGTGAGCCGTCCTAATTTTTCTTCAGGAAGTACACGCTATACGTTAGTGGTCTGGAAATATGGAGGCATACGATGGCGATGAAACTTCTCAGGGTATCCCTCCAACGAAATTGGCACGAATACCCACAAGCGTGGGATGGTTTTCCAGTCCGCGCCATTGGTGCTAAAATATGCGGGCGACCAGCACAAAAGCAAACGCAGCGCACGAAGCGGCAGTGTAATTTATGACAGCCATGCCGATGCAGTGGCAGACGTGATCGGGAGACCAAACTTCTTGCGTCGTACGGCATGGGCTCATCGTTGTCCCTGCCCGAAAAGGAAAAGAACGCAAGTTGAAAAAAAGGATGAAATTGTCCCCTCGACACGACTGTCAACCTGGCGCAACTGTACCAATCCGACTTCAAGCCGTACCAAAGTATGCAGTGTGGTTTCGTTTGTCTAGGGTCCTCACAACCTACTTTTGGTAATGACTGCATGGCGGCGCACCGGTCGCATCGCTCAGAGTGTGTAGGCCTTTTTTGTTCGAGAGACGCTACGAAAAGCGATTTGATCCAAAATGGCTAGTTCAAAGTTGCGCGTCTGAAACTGTCACGCCTTAGGAAGCGTGTCTTTTCTGGTGCTGTGCGCGATCGCGAGAAAAATGCGAAGAAACGACTGAAATCCAGGCACCACCGCCATTTTATGCGTCAACGACGAGATGCTAAGAGCTGGAGTTGGGAGATGCTTTTTCGCACATTCCAAAGGAAAATCTAAAAGAAGAGCCGCGACGTCAGATGTTCCGATGTCGCAGCCCGGGGATAGGAGGCACGTACCCTCGTGTTGAGGGAACGAATCCCACACTTTAGGTTGTTTGGCAAGGTAGACTCTGGCCGGACGTGAAAATGGTTTTTCCCTTCCTCGGTGCTACACACGAGAAAGAAAGCGCAACGAGGGAGTCATTATGTGACGCCCCTCTGGTAACTAACCGCACGAGCTTGTGCTACCAAAGGGTGTCGAGGGCCGGTGAGCAATGAAATATTTGAGGCCGAGGGCAGAGAGGAAAGCCGCGGTGGTTTGTGTCTCTTTTCCAAATACGGGAAGGCAGGCCGGGAAGGGCAGTCTTGGCCCTTCGGCATTGTTTCGGATGGTGAGCTGTGAACGAATGGCGCTGTTGCAACGCCTCGCTCAGATTTGAAAGACGGCCGGATATGTTGCAAACCAAATTTGAACGACGCAGTTGTACCAATGATTAATTCTTTGGGATTTATGTTCCCCCTGCCGAACACAAATTTTGGTTTCAGTAATGCTGTAGCATGTTCGGTGACAAGTATTCACTTATAAAAGACCTCCTATTTTGTTCTCAAAAAGCTCAATGACATCTGTATGCCTTCAACTTGTTACATTTTTCTCATATCATACTTTTTGAGTCAAGGTACCATGCAGTGGCATCTCGACCTTGCATGGCGAGGTCACTCTTTTGAGCAGCCTTACTTGGCCCTCATTTAACTCTCGTTTTCGCAGTTGTCCAAGACCGAGTTTATCTGTCATTTCTAGATCTCGGTGTTTGCCATGAGCTTGAATGGCATACATTTGCCATTCTGTAACAACCAAGGACCATACCGAAACAAAAGTCGCCTAAACAAAAAAGTTATGTGCCATCTAAAAGTGACTCAACAAGATAACACATTGTTTTTATCGCTAACTTTGACACACCGCTACACTTTAAAAAAAAAATTGCCAACCGTCCCGATTATGCTTGGGAGTGGTACTCAAAGGGCTAAGAGACTGCAGAAGATGCGCGTATCTATCTTTTAGGGGCGAAGCTCCTTGGGGTCTAGCCATGTCCGTCTGGCGTCCGTGCTCACATCGATCTTGCTGGTGCTTGTGCTTCTGAGCTCACGTGCTCGTGTAGGGCAAAAAAATAATAAAAAAAAAATGATGAAAAAAGAAAATTTTTTGCGCGGTCTACAGGATTTGAACCTGTGCGGGGAGACCCCAATGGATTTCTAGTCCATCGCCTTAACCATTCGGCCACGACTGCGGCACGAGTAGGGGGCTCTGAGATGTGATAGTAACTCAAGAGCTGGGGATGTCATGGTTGAAACGTTGCATGTAGCCGCTCAATGTTTATACAGGAGAGGGCGCTGCGTTAAACTTTGCATGCATTGGCTCAACGTTTATAGATGAGAGGGCGCTGCGGTCAAATGCCCAAATGCGTATATAAGCACGTTCCATACCACACATTCTCTTTCTGACATGGATGAAAACGAACGAAAGGCTCGGCATGCTGCGGCTCAGCGTCTACTCAGACAAGCACCACCAGTGCTTTGCCCCAATCATCATCATTCACCACGTGGAGATGCGGTAAATTTTTTGCTTGGCCAAGGTTTGCAAAGGGATCGCTCCTTCCGGATCTCTCCCGGGGTCTTTTGATGGAGATTGGGTCTGGGTTTCGGGGACCTGAGCCACTATTTGCGCAAATATTGCAGGCGAAATGTCAGGCACCGTTCAACAAATTGCAGGGAGAAAAAACAATTTGACTCGGCAAGCTCCTAAATCTTTCTCGCGTCCTCGAGAAATGTTTTTCAAAAATGTTTTTCGGGAGGCAAGCCACTTCCGTTGCGAGGTGCACTTATCAAAAGTACAGTAGACTCTCATTAATTAAACTCCAGGAAGCCACACATTTTTTTTTAAATCATCGGAAGTTTGATTTATTGGAAATTTATCTTAAAGGGGCACTGACACATCAAAATCATTTTATTTTTATTATCCGAAACCATTGAAAATGATGCCGGGAAACTACCCTTCAAATTTGGAACTTGGGAATTCAGTATTTGTGAAGTAAAAGAAACAATTTCCAAATGCGGAATTCAAAGTTCCCGCGCGGTCTGCACCGGTGCGTTGACGTCAAATATTGCGGAGTCCTGCGAGTCTACTTTCTTTCAGGACTCCTTGCTCCAAACCACTGTTGCCACTGCGACCTGAAGCGAGGAGGTGAGGAGGCGGGAGGTTAAAGCGCCGGCGGACCTGGAAAAATTGGTTTTATTCCGTGCGAGCGGTGCCGCCTGCCCAGACGGCATGTTTTCCGAGAGAGAACACAAATTCAGGAAGCGACATCGCACCGGACTTCGATTTTCAGTATCTCAAAAAGAAGGGCCGTAGTGCATTTGCAGTTGCGTTAAAAACATGTTTTACGATTGCCGTTATTAAATCTTATAGAAATGTTGCCTACAAACCTTCTAAATTTCACAATATTTGATGTCACTAGTCAGAAGAAGCGAGGAGGCGAGCAGCGGGAGAGAAAATCGCCAAAAATAAAAAAAACGAGTGCACACGCATAAAAAAATTTTTTTTATGCAGTATTTTTTTGCTTGTCCATGACCGTCTTTACTCGCACAATGAACGCACCCCCCAAGTCTGCTCTCAAAATTTAGACTTTTTTTTCACTCGCGTAATAAACGCACCCCCAACTCGGATGTCAAAATTTTGACCCCCTCCCCCCACGCGCGCGAAATGAACGCACTTTTCTACCAAAATGAGTTGCTGGGCGAGTTGGATAGACATCTTGACTTAAACAGCGCAAATAAGTGACGTAAGGAAGAGACAACAGACAGCGCTCTTTCCTTCCTGTTGTCTCTTCCTTACGTAACTTATTTGCTAACTTATTTGCGCTGTTTAAGTCAAGACGCACTTTTCTATCCTGGTGCTGCGAGGTCGCGAACGCATGGGCAGCGTGGGCGAACAAAAGGCCTTCCGAAAGGCGTTAAAAAAATTCGCAAAGATCTAACGAAAGCAAGAAAAAAAAAAAAACACATGGAAAGGAGCTTTTTTTTTTTTTGCTCAGCGCAATTTGGATTTTGGATTTGCGTACCGCCGCGCGCAAGGAGGTAAGAGAGGGAAGCGGAAAAACAGCTTGCGACAAGCGGAAAAAAAAACACAAAACAACAACAACAACAACAATTACGGCACTAAGAGAAAACAAAAACAGAGAGGAGCTTTTTTTTCTTTTTTTGCACAGCGCAGTTTGGTTACGGGGGGGGTCGCGCGCCGCACGCAAGGAGATAAGAAAGATAAGCGGAGAGCCCTCGCCTAAGCAAACAAAACAACTTGCAAAAGGCGGCAAGAAAAAAAACAACAACATTAAGGAATTAAAAGAAAAAGAAAACAAAGAGGAGTTTTTTTTTTGTTTTTTTTTTCGCACAGCTTAGTTAGGTTACGGGGTCGGGCGCTGCGCGCAAAGAGGTAAGAAGTTACTTCGATTTTTCAGGATAAAAGGTCCGTTCATTATGCGAGTAAATAGGGACGCAAAATTTTAACTTCGCGTAATGAACGCCCCCCCCCCCCCAACTTTGCATCGATTTTTCGGAAAAAAAAGTGCGTTCATTCTGCGAGTAAATACGGTACAATTTGCATCGTTTTAGACAATAAAAAAAATGCGATCCTTGGGGTGTCAATGCCCCTTTAAAAAACATATGTAAAGGAAAAAATTTTTTTTTTTTAACAGCCTACATTGTAAAAGATAGTTATAAAACGAATTTACAACGAAGAAAATAAATGTTTAGAGCTATGTTTACGGCGCAAAATGAATTGGTAGGTTGCGCCCGTGGGAGCCGCCGTGGGTCACGTGGTTGACCTGTGTGCCGCCACGCGGCGCCGCATCCGCCTCAAAGTCGCGACGGCAGCCGCCACTGTGTTTCTCCATGCCGTCGCCGTCGCCGTGTAAGTTCGTGTGCTCTGCGGCACCACCGCCGTCATCTGACCAGCGCACAGGTCTATCACGTCTGCTTGCGCTTTTTCAGGAGCTTCCTTTGGGTTCTAAAAATTACTTATTAATCTTCCTTTTTCGTTGCACTTCAAGCGAAGATGAATAAGTAACTTTTAGAGACCAGAGGAACCCTCCGAAAGGGTGCATGCACCACGTGACAAATAGCGGCCTCCTTTCCACAGCGTCCGTGGGCGCCAACTACAAATTCGTATAGCGCCATAAATATAGCTCTAAAAATTTATCTTTTTCGTTGTAAATTCGTTTTATGACTTCCTTTTCCCAACCAGGATGTTTAAAAAAAGATTTTTTCCTTTGCATGTGTCCTTTAAGGGGGGATGCGGGGCTTTAGAGTAATTTTCTTGTTTATGTGAGAATACTTATCATATAATATTAATAATAATAATAATAATAATAATAATAATAATAATAAATTGTTTTATTTTTCTCGTTCCCACAAACAACCTCTCAGTTTACAGTGTGGTGCACTAAACATACGTGGAGTAAAACCTAAAAATACAGGAAACAAAGTTAAATCAATAAAAGTCATGCGACATCATCATGATGCAAAAATTGATTATTGATTAGTTCACAGACATCCAGTCACGTAGCTTTAACATAAACTCCTGAGTGGATAAACAGATGTCGAGGTTAAACTTTTTTAATCATAACAGGGGTGGAAGCGCTGCGCCAATTGCGCCACCCTGCGCCAATTCACTTCCCTGCGCCAGCCTGCTCCAAAACGCCAATTTCAACTTCTTTTTTGTGTGTGTTTTCTCTAAATTTAGCGGAAAACGGTTGGCCACAGGCCACCGTGTGGTGTGCACTTTTGCTTAGGTGTCACTGCGGGTGACTCGTACCAACTCGACTGGGGCTCCGAACCATGTCTAACCTCAGGGCGAGGCGCCGATTTTAGTTCATCGAGAGTGCGATGTCGTTTTTTACTACAAAGAGCTTGATAAACGAACACATCGGTTTGGTTTCGGGCATAGTTGGTTGGCGCGGTTGGAGCGCGCATGCAGTTGCCCGTGGTCCCGATTTGCCGTGATCGTGGGAGTTGGTGCCTCGGCACCGGTGGGCTACCTTGGCCATTAACATGAGCAGAAGTAAGTGGTCTTCACTAGCTTTACCTGTTATTTGGTAGCCTACCATATTTGGACGCTTAGCCGTGAAGAATCGCGAGCACAGGCACATCCGTTCTCGAGCTCAATTTGTCTTATCAAAACGAAACCAAAACCATCATTGTGTGCGCGAATGTGCACGCTCTCGTGTGTTGTCTCCCGCCGTCAGACCACTAGCGAAAACAATACCCGCGATCTTAATCGAGTTGGTTAATTGGCAGTGCTACACACTTTTTTGTTTCTTTCCTTTAGCGTGGAGGAGTGGGTGTGACATCAGAAATGCCGTACAACACTCCCGCGCTGCCGATTCCTGTCAAGAACGTACCTTAACTTGCTATAGCCACCCTACTCGTATAAGTTTCGGGTATAGGTGTATCTGGTGGGGGGGGGGGGGGGGGGGGGGGTAGGGTAGGGTAGAGAGAAGTTGGTGGGCTTTTTGTCACGTAAGAAGGCAGCCTGCCCCGCAGGGATCAGCGCCTGATCAGCTACATCTCATTTTCAGTCTCGTTCAAACTGTCTTATCTTAAAGCACTTCTACTGAGTGCACAAGAACTCATAAGTAAGGGTGAGGCAGTTAAGGACTTGGACAAGGCGGGGAGTGGACACCTCCTGCTAAGAGATGTGAACTCTAAACTGCCCAAAGTATTCGAGCGCATAAAAGAAATTGACTCTGCTCTTCAAACTGTGAAAAAAAGGTGAATTTCAGATGTTTCTAAATTACACAGATTCAGCTTAGTCACAACCCCTTTTTTTTAACATGGAGCCTGTGGGCTTTCTTCTTGTCAGTGTTTATGCTGCATGTGTATTAGTGGCTGTGATATCTTTAAGACAATATATTTTTCCATCCAAAGTAATATAGATATAGCTTTGTATGTTAACTTGGGTGTAGGGATTACTGTATTTTATGAACAGGGATTAAGAACATTTGTATTTAATGAAAACAGGTCAGCAAGGACTGCTTTATTCTGAGACATGTTGTGGTACCTTAATTTTTTTATGGAGACACGCAATTCACAGCATTTTATGGAGTACATAAGGTTGCGTTGCTCTTCTAGTCGATGCTTAAAGCTGCATATGTACGAGTGACTGTGGTAGTGTAAAGATATAAAATACACAATTTATTTTGCATCTGAATTTTTGTCAAATGTCAGTAGCCTTGTATTTTGTTACTAAACTTGATATAGGGCTTTTTAAGTAGTGATTGAACATGTGTATTTTTTATTAAACAAAAACTGTAGTCAGCGAAGGTAGTTTATCTGACACCTTGCAGTCGTTTAGTTTTCTGGATACATGTTTACAATTGGTCTATTAAGTAGACGGTTTTGTACTGGCTTGGCTCAAGCTAGGCTTTTATTGTCGGGGCCTCCCATATAAAGTCTATCATGACTCTGCCTGCTGCCGGAATGGTTCTCAAAGCCTTTCCTTTGCATAAATTGCCAATATTCCATATTTCAATGCAATAGAAATAGAAAGGTGTGTATGTATGTTGCTTGAAAATTATTCTGGGATGTGCATGCATATATTTTTGCTACATTTTCACATTTAGAAACAACAAATCACATTTTGACATTTGTTTGACCTCCGTGACCTGCTGCAAAACCTACTTCGACGGCTACAAAACTTATTTTTGCTGCTCCCGAGCTGCTCTGAAGCTAGTGTTTTACTGCTCCAAAACTGCTCCAAAGTGGGACTTTTGCTGCTCCCAGCCCTGATATAAAAGGCTCTAGCCAGCTTCCACCCCTGTCATAAGCAATTTGTATCCTTGACAAAGGGATTACAGCGGACAAGCGAGATGGATAAAAAGTTGAAATGTTTAGGCTGAGGCAAGAGGGAACATGAAACTCAATAGCTTGTAATAAAGCCGCCGAATTTACCCTGCCATGAACAACTTTGTGAAAGAATAAAAAATCTGTACTGCCTTCTCAAGGCCAATTATTCAGCGAAAATTTACGAAGCAGTGTTTCGTAGTGATAAAAACATCTCCTTCCATTGTAGCGGTCATATAAAATTCTTACCATTCGTTTTTGCACATTTTCAATACCTAGCTCTTGCGACAATGTCAATGAATTCCAAATGACTAAGGCAAATTCCAGTCGTCATCGAACTAGAGACTTAAATAAGAGTAGCAAGCAACAGGGAGCTGAAAATTGCCGACAAATTCTTAAAATCATTCGTAACGTCCTCAACGCTGCATTTACTGTAGCAAAGACATGATTGTTGAAAGAAAGTGAGTTGTCAATATACACTCCAAGGTCCCTGATAAAGGTGACTGGAGGAACTAATACTCCATCCAGGTAATATTCCAGGTTTTACACTGATATAACACATCTTGCACCTATTCCAAATATGCAATCAGATATTGAATATCTTTACTAAAACCAAAGTTACGGGAGATCGGCCTAATTTGATTACATTTGTTACGGGTCGTTAAAAAAAAAATTATTCGTAAATTATCAAAATTTTTAATGCAACTGCATTCAGAAAGGTGTACTTTGTGCGGTGATGCTATTTTAGATCTCACCTGAGAGGGTTATGCAGGGTGGAAGCGCTGCGCCAATGGGCCTTTTCCGCAAATGTTGGGCGCCATCTATCAGCAAGCAGGAGAGGCGTTTTTGATGGCCTGCCTTGCTTCCGGTTCTGCCCTCTCCGAGCTACGTTAGCTGTCTGAACGCGGTCGGGAAATGCGCTCACTGCTCAGCGTTTGTTTTTCCTCTATCCAACACAATCGACGAGCAGATTTGTTTTCAATCAATGCATTAACTACGAACGACTTTGTCCATTTGTACATTTTTTTCCCCCGAATGAATGGACGACTGACTTCGCCATGGCGCCCGTTGTGACTGATGGTACAGTTGAAGCTCTCTTCGACCTATGAGAAACTACAAACGGTTACATTAAACTAGGATTCATGTCATATGCAGTACCGGCAGTAAATTCAGAAAATATTCGAGACAAAGTTACAATTAAGAAAAGCCTTTTTTTTTTTAATTGCAAGCTATATTTAATTTGCTCGCAAATTTCAATTGGCAAGATGTCTTCTCATAAATGTGAAAGTTTACTCTAAACCGTCCAAAAAACACCGGCACCTGAACGTACCAATGTAATTCTCATCAAAGGTGTAGTTTAGTGGTAGATTTTACCTTGTGAAATTTCAATACGTAGCTCAGCACTAAATGTCGTTTGCGAGCGCCGCTGACCGTGGCGAGTTTGTTGGTCTTGTTTTTTACTGGAAAATAGCACCACTTTAAAAATCACAAGGTCAAATTCACCACTAAAATACATGTTTAATAAATATTAAATATTAATACGTGCAGCCACCGACTTTTGGGTGACACCACCGATGTCACCCAATAATGTCACCCCACTTCAGGCTACAGCTGTGTGTGACTGTAGGTCCTGAAGAAAAAACACAAAATTGGCCACACCTGTTTTCTTTATTTTTGCTTTAGCGCCTGTAGACAATGTTGCAAACTTATTTTTTGTTTACTCGCTACATAAAAGAGGACAACACATCAACATATGATCGTTTCCTCTTATTTAACCACAAGACCAGCAGATGCGGTCGTGGTAGCGATATATCTGCTCCCATTTCACTTTTTGGGTGTGCACGTAGCAACAAACTGTGCAGCATAGCCACTTTACCTCAATGACTTATGAATATTTGAAAACTGTGGGTTATTTCAATGTTTACAACAGCCAAAAATCAGACAGGCAGTTGGCGTAGCAACGCGAGACCGTCACATTGGTAAACAAAAAAGTGTGCCAGTGAAACCATCACAAAAACGCCACTCCGAGGCGCTTGCTCTGCGTGGCACATAAGCGACACGACAGCATACCTAACCGATCTGCTGACTTGTAGTCACACACAAATAAAAAAATGAAGGAACAAAAACATGAACCTTCCTTGAAATGGCAACTGCTAACGTGGGAGTGCTTTGAAGGCTGCCTTTAGGAGCCGTCCGCATTCTTTTGCTGGATCGCCCGAATTCAGAGCTGCCGCTTCTTCGTCGAGTGCAGGCTAGTAGAAGGAAACCCAAGGAAGCTTAAACCGCGACAACGCTTGCTGTCGTTTCTGCAGCCAACAACGAAACAGCGTTAGGGCCTGTCGGAGAGCTTCAAAACGCGCGACCACCGCTGCCTCCTGCAGCCCCGAGCCGGACGTACCCCGCCACCAAAAATGGCGGACTTCTGTCTGCTGCTGCCGCGCATGCGCCGTGGAAACCCCGGAAAAGGCCCATTGTGCCATTGTGCACCAATCCACTTTTGCTGCGCCATCCTGCTCCCAAACGCACATGTTGCGCCAAAACTAGCCAAACAAGTTTTTTTTTTTTAAGGCTATATTTATTGGAGTACTTTTTTTTTATTGGCCACAGTATTTTACCGCGTTGTGTTTGTTTAGGTAAAAAAAATAGGGACTTTTAGCAAACCGTTGCCGCGTGCCACGCACTACTGGAGCCTATGAAGCATGCTTTTAAGCGTGCGCCCGAGTGATTCTGTGACCGCGGGGCACGCGCTTAAAAGCATGCTTCAAAGGCTCCGGTAGTGCACGGTACGCGGTAACGGTTTGCTAAAAGGCCCTATTGCTATGAAACCACCATACCAATGTGGTCGTACGTGTCAATGGCGTATAAGCCTGATCTCCGCAAATGGCACATGCGCAGGTCGCTTTGTCAGAGCACTCATCAGAACCCTGACAAACGGCGAGACGATGCTTTCAATGCATCGTTTCGTCATTCACTTTATTTTCTTTTTTTTTGCACAGTGGCACTGAGCATGACCGAGTGTACTCGAAATACGACACACACGCATTAAACCGCCGTAAAGTCTCGTACAAACGCCCGCCCCCCAAAAATCACACAACCCGTTTTTTTTTTTTTATTTTATCTATTGCGGGATTTGCAATATCGGTACGCGACAAGCGTGCTCGCCGCGGGTTCCCTCGTGCTTATCGCACCGTTTCCACGAATCTGCAGCATCCGTAGTATGCGGGCTATCCCTTCCCATGACACGCAAATTCCATATCCGTTCCCACATTTTTTTTTTGTCTGTGACTTTTGCGCGCGATATCGGTTCCAGTTGCACCCGAGTTTGAGGGGGCCGGGTTCTTGCACCTATATCGCACTGTGAAGCGTGGATGCGCTGCGTTCGCGTTCTGTTGCCGTACCCGTGACAGGGGAGTTCCCAGCGAATTCCCACATACTTATTGCACACGCGAGTTCGCCGTGTCTGCGATATGTATGATTAAGGAAAAGACAGCGAGTGTGCAGGCGAGCTGGTGATAGTTAATCTTAGAACTTGAGACTGTGGTGAGGGAAAAGTTAAGAAACTTTGAAGAGTTTCCGTTTCACATAGCTTGTAGTGCCTACCCCCCTTCCCCAACACGCGCACGCACGCACGTACGCACAAAAAATTTACCTTTTTATTTTGGGTGGGCATTCTTTCAGGACCTTATGGTATATAAATGTGCATAACAGCTTGCTGGCATTTGTTCACCTATCACCTAATTTCTGGGGAAAGCAATAACTACTCTATAAAATTATACATTTGGCATAATATATATTTATTTTTACGTGTCTGGGGTGCTTTTGCCGAGACTGCTTCCGCGTTCCTTATTCGTGTCGTAAACGTAACATATAAAAGCGATAATTGGTTGCCTCAATCATCTGTAGAGTTTCTTGTAAATGAGGTACGTGGCGAATAGACCTGGCTGGCACTCTAACAGCAAGTCGGCGGGAGGACGAGGAGAACAGTGGGAATGTCCTGCTGAGCGAAGCAAATTTTATACCGTTGTGCTAGAACGCATCCAAGCAACGCGGAAAGCAAGTCACCTGCTTCTTGCGTAGGAGATGTGACTTCAGAACGACCCCGAGCTCGGATTGGTTTTGATTGAAATGATAGTGGGTAGACCTCAATGGTAGGGGCCTCGAGATATACCCTGTAGTTTTCTTTAATCAGCCAATAAGAGCTCGCCGTTTTGAAGTCACGCAACCTTTGTGCGTGAAACAACAAACTTGGGCTCCGCACTGACTTAAGGAAAACCTTCCGTTTTATGGTCTTGCTAGTTCTGTCAGTCATTTTTTTTTTTATTAAACTCCTAATCAAGCTTTCTTGTTTCTATTTAGTCAGTGATGCTTTTTTTAATAGGGGTTAATTAAGTTCATATGTATGAGCAGGAATGGTATAGTTGGTATCGTGAAGTTTTCAATATTTTGCATTTGTACATTTATCAGATAGATTTATACTCTGTTGGGAATTGGTATACCTTTGATTTGTACTCTGTTCAGAGTATTGGAATACTTTTGTTTGCTAAACTGGGACTTGAAACATTTGTATTTCCTAATGATGGACTCTAGTCAGTATTGGACTTTATTTTATACCATAGTATTGCAGCTTGAAGTGGTTTTGTTTTTAACTTATGGAACAGGCGATTTAGGTTGTTAAGGGGGGGACACTGGCTAGAGGTTGAACTTCTGAACTACTCATATGATTGGAATGAAATTTGCGGAGGAGATTTAACTTCAGATGTAGGTGTACTGTGCAAACTTTCAGCTCTCTAGGACAACTTTACATAGCTGCATAAGAAGATGTGTCTCTCTTCGTTAAGAAATCTATGATATGCAAATGAAGCTATTAAGCGTAATTTTAACTGCTTGAATATAAAGCGGGGAATCTGGGACTTCGGGCCATCTGGTTTTTATAAATTTAATGTAAATATTTCAGGACGAGTGCTTACCTCAATATATGAGATGCATATCTGTCCTATGTCGATTTTTGAAAACATAGTTTTTTCTCAATGAGGACTTTAACTTAAAACAAAATAAAGTAGATAGCCCGATTCCCCAATAAATTTCAGTTCAGAAACATCTTGAATGTGGTATCAGAATACTTTTACCTTTGAACAAAAGATTGTTTCGTATGAAATTTGCAGCAAAAAGCGGATCCGAGAAAAATGCATTCAAACATTAAACTCCTTTACTTTGTTACTGCCTCACAATGTGTAAAAAATATTTTATATCAACGTGACTATTTGGCGCATGGTTTTGAAATTTAGTGTAGGTGTGTATAATTAGTTTCTAAAACCGAAAACCTCAAAACTGAAAAATGAATTTTTTCAAAATCAGGGTGTCGAACCGGAATTGAACCGAACCGAAAACCGGAACCGAACCGGTATTTTTTTCCAAAACTGAACCCGAACCCGAACCGTTATATTGTTATTGCGATGAACCCGAACCGGAACTGAACCGGAAAATAAATAACGGTTACCGGCTCATGTCAAAACGGTTCGGCCACGCGCTGTTGACAATGAATGTGCTATCAATGCCATTTGTTTTTTAAGTGCCGTCAACTGACACACACCTCGCTTACATATTTTTCTTCTCCACTTAGGAATATAAACGCTGCATCCATGAATCTTGACATAGGAACCAGTATTGCGCTGGTCGCGGCTTGCACGGAAGAAAAAGAATTGGAAGGCTGTGCAAAAAAAAAAAAAAAATGCGTCACGGGATTTTATTTTTCTACAATCTCGTAAATCCTAAATGCTGCTGTGTGCTCATTTCAAAACACGTTTCTAGAACGCGCGAGTTCTTGAAGCTTGCTTCCATAGGAAGGAGAAAAGAAAATGCTGTGGAGTTTGATAATAATGCATCCCGTTTCGTATAGGCATTTAGAAGCTAACATTATTGTGAGACAGCGAACTCTTCTATTTTAATATTTATCCTATTACGTCCTTCTTGCGTTGCGTTCGGTGAAGTGTTTTTCATATTCCGTATAGGATCTAATTTGAGTTACCGAACTCTAGTTCAAATAAAGAAAGCTGTATTTTCTCCCCACTGTTCCTTCAATTGCTTACACGCCGAGGTGGCGGGATAGTTAGCGAGTTCTACTTGTAAGTGGGTTTGTAAGGAGGTCACGGATTTTACAGCTACTGCGTCGGACCCAATTAGATGAAGTCCGAATGCGTAAACGTCGGTGAGGTAACCTTTGAGTGCACATAAAGAAACCATTCCTGGTAGAAATCCCTGAGCCTTACACAACGATGTATCCCGTTTCGTATGTGCTGATTTCAGATGTTTTATTTGTAATTTATTTTGATGTTGCAATTTGTCATTTATAATTTCCGAACCAATTCGCGAACCGGTTCAGCGCCCCAAACCGGTTCGCGAACCGGTTCGTGGATCGAATTAATCGAACCGGAACTGAACCGGAACAAAATAAATTTACCTGAACCTGAACCGTAACCGAACCCACACTTTTTTCGGTTCGACACACTGTTCAAAATATTTTGAAACTTAGGCCCATGTCCCCCCTTAAACAGTGAAAATGTCTTGTCTTCATGAGGCTTAAGTTGTTTTTCTTTAGTTGCCTATGCCTACTATTGTAGATCCATGAGAGGAACCAACCCGCTACCAGCAGGACAGTTCTCAATGGCAGCCATTCAAATATATTTTTTGCTATGGGCTGGACTATATTTAAGGAAAGGTCATGTTTGGAAATGGTTCTGGAACGTCACGTGGAGATGCTTTTTGATTTATATTTTTTATACTTCGAAAAACATATCTTATAGCATCAAGCAGCTCCAAGATTTGCTTATACTGCTACAAAACTCGATTTTTGTTGCTCCTGAGCTGCTCCAAAGCTGAACTTTTACTGCTCCAAAGCTGCTCCAAAGGGGCATCTTTGCTGCTCCCAGACCTGCTCCAAAAGGCTGAAGCTTGCTTCCACCCCTGGTTATGTTACTAAAAAAAGGTTGTAATTGCAGTAGAACCTCATTAATACGTTTTTCAGGGGACTGCAAAAAAAAAAAGGTGTCATGTGGGAAAACGTAACAACCGATAACGCACTTAGGGGGGCTCTACATAAGACAGAAAGCAGCTCTTATACAATGGTTTATTTTATGTGTACTTACAGGACTGTTGAGGACATGTTCACAAAAGCGCATAATATCCGCCTGCCGCTTCGAATTAATGTTAAGCAGTAAACGCTGTTTCTCCAAGACCCACAGTCCTCTCTCTCTCCGCACAGTCGTGAACATTTACGTAGCGGCGCAAGGTGGTCAAACGCAGTAATCGCATCCGCAAACGTGGGCGCAGTGTAATCGTTTGTTTCTTGCTCTACATCTTCATCGCTTGCTTCGTTGTCGGCAGTAGTGAATTCGGCCACGATGTTCGATGTCGGATCTCTTCCAGCCGGGATTGCGATCCACCGTCTTAAGTATATCTCTTTAAAAGAGACTGCCTTCCTTTTTCGCGATGCCACGATCGTTGTCAATGGGTGCAAAGCGCACATACTCCGAAGCAGCACGGTTCACTCAATCGAGCGGAACAGAAACTAGAAGCGTGCATGGGGGTGCACCTCCTCGTGCCAGAGAGAGAGAAGGACAGATGAAAGAGAGAGTCGCCAGCCTCGCTTCCCGTCCGAGCAGTGCTCCAAGGGTGCAACATGGGAAGCTGTGGCAGAGCTCAGCAAAGCCCAGTGAGGAGAGACGGAAGAGGGGGGGAAAGGGAAGATGGGCGTCTCCTCCATTGCATGGTCCGCTTCCAAGCCAGCATGGCAGCCTGGCACCCGGCGCGCTGCGATGCCGACACTTTTGCTCGTAACAACCGGGAAAGCAAATGTAACAGGCAAGAAACTAATACATGTATCTCTATGGAAGTAAAACGGGACCGCCGTTTTTGAACGTAACAGCCGGAAAACGTATCAACGGAGAGAATGTATCAACAAGGTTCTACTATATAGTGTAAAAGACATGCTTTCTCGTTATTTAAGAAAGTAATTAATTGGATAAAACTCTGAAGCTGGAAAACTGTAAAAATAGCATCGCCACACAGCTCCATTCTTCTCCATTAAAATGGCACCAAACGTGTTAATATTGTCCAAGACAAACTTTAGAAAACGCCTGTAAGGTATCGGTACTTGTAAAAGAAGTGTGAAGAGAGATAAAAATCACTCGAAGTATGTGTATTCCTGCTGAATGTTCATAAAAAATTAAGATTTCGTTTTTTCTGTGTTTTTTTATATTTGAATATTAGATAGAGCAATAATATTTTGTACAGAGCTGTGTGGGTATGTCTAAATACCAGAAAAGACATTTTCTCAAAAATAACTTTTCCCCAACTGTTTACCATTTAAAGACCAGCCTCCACCCTTAATAAGATGCAAGATATAATTCTGATTTGCCGTACGAATGGCTAAACGTACAAAGCAGATATTTCATGATTTCCTCTACGTAGGCCTACTGATCATAAGCAGGTATGCCAGGCGTGAAACATCTGTCAAGTGTATGACATAAGTTTATTTATCCCTCAAAAATGTTGTTTATCGTGCACTGTTGGACAGCACTTGACAATTCAAAACAAAATGAAGTTTGTTCATCGGGCCGAGATGGTGCCTAATGTCAACTGTTAGCAGAGCGATGAAAACGGGCACCGTGCGGCAGTTTTTATAGCAACTTGCGTCGATGCTGTGGCGTGGGCCTATGCCATGCCGCCACGTCGCAGCGTCCGCGCAAGTTGATGTGGAAATTTCTGCTTGGTGCCCGTTTTCATAGCTCATGTGTGCCCTGCTTGAGCCCCGTTGGGTACACTTCTCACTGAGCACCGGTGCACTGCGGAGAAGCAACACCCGCGGAAGCAAGCTCTGCGTGTGTTGCCTCTCTGCAGGACAACCAAAGTTCTGAAGCGGAAAACAAACAGCGCAAGGACAAGGACAGAGTAGAAGGCGGTAGACACACACAGCGCTGATTTACAACTGAGCTTTATTGGCACTGACAACCTGTATAAATACATGATTTGCCCGGCCCAAAAGCCAAGAAAAGAAACAACACAAGAGGAGGACTACACGTGTTCCTAGAGTCATCTGCAGGCACCGTTGTTCTCCGATCTGAGTAGAAAAGTACACTCTTTTTCCGTCAAGGCAAGTGACGGGGCACTAACACACTCGGAGCCCGATTGTCCAATGGTGCAGGCTTCTATAACCTTAGGTGTCAGTTTATCTTTTTGTTTTCTGATGACCGTGCATCAATCAAAAAACGGAGTACATCCGCAATCGCGGCAATGCACCCCAAGGTGCCCCACCGCACAACCTGAGACACATTATAACGATGCTCTCTTAAACGCTCATTAAGACAACGTCCTGTCTGCCCTCTGTATCTCCGGCCACAGGACAGGGGAATAGAGTATACAACACCCGCAACGCATGTAACAAACTGGTTTTGGTGTTTCTTGGTGCACACCTGTCTCTCTATTACATGAGAGTTCACTCTTTTGCACATCATAGATAGCTTGTCTGGAGCTGAAAAGAGAACACCAGCTCGACGTCCCACTTTCTTCAGATTATGGGATATTTTGTGTAGGTACGGTAGTACTGTGATGTTCCTGTTTTTCCTGTTAACTTGTTCAGCATTCTCAATGCGTCTTCTCTTTAGTAGAGTTTCTGTGACTGCAGTTAGGAGGCGCAACGGGTGGCCCGCGGTCGTGAGCCTCGCTACTTGATTCTTAAAGCTATCCTTGACTAAGTGAAAGCAGGATTTATTAAGGGCGTTCCTAAAGCAAATGTTGATGATTCCCCTTTTCACCAGTTTAGAGTGGGCAGACGAAAATGACAGGAGGGGTTATTACTCCTTGGTTCATAAAGCCAGTAGGTATGTGTGGGAAGACACTGCAGCCTAAGGTCTAAAAATCTTATGGAACCGTTTACTGGTAATTCGTGCGTGATAACCAGTGGTTCCAAGCATTTACTAAAAGTGTCCAAAACCTCAGAAATTTCGCCAGCAAAGTGGTCTGAGTCACAGTCAACAAGCACTAAGTAGTCATCTACAAACCTAAAAACCTTTTTTACCCTAGAGCCTTCAAGTCGATTAGATAAAAATTCTGTCATAAAATGCAAGATAAATGTTGCTCAACACGGGAGCTAAACAGGAACCGATGCATACGCCGTTTTTCTGAATGAAAGTTTCTCCATTCCAAGTTGTAAACGTCGACTTGAGGTAAAAGGTTAAAAGCTCCAAGAAGTCTCTTACCCCCAGACCACATTCATTTTGAAACGCTACACACCCGTGGTTGTCAATACACTCTTCGACACACATTAAAAGCTCCGTGTGTGGAATCGAGT